>NC_023169.2:12847232-13150262 GCF_000231095.2 Oryza brachyantha | reverse complement strand
TCTCTCCTGCTTTATTTCAGCGAAATAATGAGGCTCGGACAAACAACACGAGCCAAAGATGAATAGCCTCATCATTTTGCTTTTTCTTATGCTTATAAGCTAAAATTTAAATTTTCGACATTAAATTTTTAATTGATTTTGGAGTTTTTTTTTGTTGTAACTTATTTTTCAGTATTTGCTTTCAGATTGCTAAGAGCATATATATAAAAAAGTTTTGTTCTATCATTTATTTTTTGTTTATAATATGCTAATGATCACCCCTAAAATCTTTTTGGGATGAAGGTAGTATGTTATATCTAGAATCATGAAAAAATATCTCCCCTCCCATAAATCTATGCCAAATCATGCAAAAACATACTTTCACGTCATATAGTAACGAACAAAACAAAACAAATTGCACCGTGAAATTGTCAATTCTATATCCATCCCTCTACTTCCAGGTTTTTTGTCTGTATGTTTACGATATTCACCAACTTGTTTAATTTATTGTTGTTTTTTTAATTTCTCTATTAGTGTCGTTACTCGTAATACCTTGAATAGTTATTTGATTTTTTATAGTTATTTTCCTCTACCAGTGCTACTTAGGGATGACAATTTTCCCTATAGGGCCATGAGCCCCGCTCCGACAGGGGCGGAGAGCATTTTAGCCCCACGGGAACTCGGGGTCGGGACTGAGGAAAGGTTTAGATCCATGGGGACCCGAGGAGGTATACTGAACTATAAAAACTAGAGGAATTAAAAGGCCAATACAACTAAAAATCCCATTCAAATACCAAACCCTAACAGGCTAACACTGGTTACACTGCTCTCTCTCACACACCCTCCCACCCAGTCACCCCTTCATTCGCTGGAGCAGGCGGTGGCAACGGCGGCACGATGGCATGGTGGTGGGGCGACCCGTGGTGACTGGCAGCGGGCGCAGCGGCGGGGTGAGGTGACTGACGACGGGGCGGGGCAGGGCGGCCGACGGTGAGCACGGTGGCGGGGCGGTGACCTGGTGGCGCGGCGACGGCGAGTTCCTCGCTTGCAACCCACTCTCCTTTCTCCGTGCTGTTTTTGCAGGCGCCAAGGCCCGTTCGGGGACAGGGACCCAGCAGAGTCGGGGCCGTGGAAGAAATCAGCTCCGATTTCAATTTCAGCGCCGATGTCGGGGGAGAAATTGTGGGCTCGAGCTGGGGTCGTTGTTGTCCAACCCAGCCCTAAGTCATCCTGTTGCCAACCCTAGCGCCACTTTTATTTTCTTAGAGTTACTTATTATAATATGCCGTGAAATTAATTTTCTTAGTAAGCTAATATAGTGATTAATTAAATAAAGTAATTTCAGTATTTACTTGGAGTACAAATTCAGCAACATGTACTCTGTCAGAAAGGCCTCTCCTAATCTGACAGTGCGGGTACCTAAAAATAACCCTTTTAAATATATTTGATTCTGGAATTATTTTGTTACATATTCTGATGGTTAAGGAAAATAAAAACGCATATCATAAAAAAAACTGAAAAAAAACCACTAGTACTGGATGCATGCACTGGTTAAGCCCAACTGCCCAACACAAACCTGTTCATCAGTCGTGCTAGTAGTGCTGTGGTTATGTCACCATATCTTGGTTGCTAGTCGTGGCGTGCCAAAGAATTTCCCCCATCTTCTTCCTCGCCTGCCTGGCCCATTGCAAATTGAACAGGCTACACCGGGCCACTAGCACGACGCACAAACATCCACTAGTTGTCCATCATCGATCCTTGCTGTTTGCTCGCTATAAATTCCACGCCGCGCTCGTCGTCCAACCCTCGTCAAAATCTACCCTGATCTGCTCGCTCCCTCGGCCACTCGTCTTCGCCACGGCTCGCAGTGGCACAAATTAAGCTAGAGCCCGCAGGCGGGCATGGCGCTCGCTCATCTCGCTCGCCTCCTCCTCCTTGCCGCCGCATTGCCTCTGCTCTTCGTCTCCCGTGCAGCAGGTAAACTCACAAATAAGCCCTCGTTCGCTTTGCGCAGCGTGCGTGCAGCTGCAGCTAGCTCTGCATCAGCGGCGGCAGTGACGACGTACGTCGTGTGTGTGTGTGTGTTTGCTTTTGCACTGCAGATGCGGGCGAGGTGGGCGTGTGCTACGGGAGGGACGGGAACGACCTGATGGACCCGTCGGCCGTGGTGAACCTTCTCAAGGCGAATGGCATCACCATGGTGAGGATCTACGACACCAACCCGACCGTGCCCAGAGCGCTGGCCAACCAAAACATCAAGGTGATGGTGGCGCTGTCCAACAGCGACCTGGCTTCCGGCGCCGGCCAGGACGAGGCCAGCGCACTCGACTGGGTGAACAGCAACATCGTGCCGTACTACCCGGGCACACAGATCAACGGCGTCGCCGTGGGCAACGAGGTGTTCCAGCAAGCACCTGACCTGACCTCGCGGCTATTGCCGGCCATGAGGAATGTGCAGGCGGCGCTGGCAAGGCTGGGCCTCGCCGATGCTATAAAGGTTTCAACACCGATTAGTTTCGACTCGGTCAATGTGTCTCTCTCACCATCCACAGGTGTGTTCCAAGACGACATCGCGCAGTCGGTGATGAGGCCTATGATCGACTTCTTGCATCAGACTGACTCATACCTCATGGTTAATTTCTATCCATACATTGCCTATGCTAACTCTAATGGCAAAATCCCCCTCGATTATGCTACATTTAGCCCTAACGCGGCTGGTGTGGTCGATCCGTGGACTAGCGTCACGTACTATAGTCTCTTCGACGCCCAGTTAGACGCTGTTTATTCTACTATATAACAGGTTTTGCGTGCTAGCACGAGGGCTGCAATGGCCGTGCGAGGGGGCGGTCACAAACCAAGGGTACCCATCACATGTACGCAATGCCGCCCGAAACGAGTGGTGCCCGTCAAATGTTCGGAATGTGGGTACCCCTCCGGTGGTCATCTCTCCATGTTGGCCACACAAGCTGACGCTAAAGAGGACGTGGCTACAAAAGCCAACGCGCAAGCATTCAACAATGGTATTATCAGACGAGCATTGTTCGAAGCCCCTCGTATGTCTGATGTATCTGTGTACATCTTTGCTCTTTTTAATGAGAACGAGAAGGATGGTGCCTCCATAGAACGCAACTTTGGTCTATTCTATCCAGACGGAACTAAGGTTTATGAGGTTGACTTTCACGGCGGCGGCGGTAGTCATGGTTGTCCCACCAAGGTGACTTGGTGCGTAGCGAATCCTGTTGTTGGGAATGTTCAGCTCAAGCTGCGTTGGACTAGGCATGCAATAACGGTGCGGACTGCAGTGCAATCCAACAGGGCAAAGTGTGCTATGCACCAAACACCTTGGTCGCACATGCATCTTATGCGTTCAATGACTACTACCAGAGCAAGAACCAGGCTAGTGGTACGTGCAACTTCAACGGTGCTGCTTCCATTGTCTACAAGCCTTCATCAAGTAAGTTTTTGCTCCATCCCCTTTTTTAAGTGTTTAGAGTATAGTCATTTTCTGCATTAATTTCTTATGTATTCACTATTTGTTCACCGAAATGCATCCAGGCATCTGCGACCCTAACCCGAGCTGGTGCGTTGCGAAGCCAGAGGTCGGGGATGCATAGCTACAGAATGCACTAGACTATGCATGCGGCACCTGCGCGGACTGTAGCGCCATCCAGCAGGGAGCGCAATGCTTTGACCCCAACACCAAGGTAGCGCACGCGACCTACGCATTCAACGACTATTACCAGACCGCAGGAAGGGCCAATGGCTTGTGTGACTTTAACGGTGCTGCCTCCATTGTCTACCAGCAACCAAGTGAGTTCATGCTTATTTTGCATTACATTCTATTAATAAATCCTGTGCCACAAATATTTTATATTTATCTAAATTAAAATTTGTACACTTTTATTCCAAGTGAGAGTATATAAGTAAACTATTCTCACAAGTGTTTGTTCTAATCATATTTACAGATATTGGAAATTGCGTACTTCCACCAAACAACGTTTGATTCTGAAGAGTCTCCACACAATACCCACCATAAACTAACAAACCAGCAGGTCGGCAGGGAGGATGGGGTTGAAGAATAAGTCCATATTTTTGGGCAAATAAAAATAAGGATGGCGATGTATTTCTGGTTTGGTAACTAAATGTATCGTTCACTACTGTTGAAAATAATCAAACTCCAAAGCTACTCGTTCCAGAGTATACATCGAACATTTGGTGCAATGAAATGCACGGCATTGCAAATAGACTCATACACCCTAGGACCAGTGTTTGCCGTCTCCCTTCATTGAACATACTCCGGTCGACTGATGTGTGATGACTGATTGAAAATGCTGGGTTCCCCCTTGTTGAAATTGACGTGGGGGGGGTTGTTTTTTGGTTTTTTTTACTTCTATCTTTTGGTTTTTTCAGACATATTTACAAACAAAACATAATATACAAATAAAACTATTATATATGTGTGTGTAAAACCATAAGTGTTTTGATCCTGTTGTGATAGAAAATTGGCAAACTCAGTGTGTGTTGTATGGACTAACGAGAGTCAAATTATGAAATATGTGCTCGCAAAACGATGTTTTAGATTGTTTATGTGCAGGTGCTTGACGCCAACCTTGGTCAACGATAGACCAGGATCAAACTCAGGGGGCGTTGGTTGATAAGGTGGGACACAACTGTACTTAAAGGATGGGCATCGTGGCAGGATAACGATGCAATCTCAAAAGAGAAGGACCGAAAATGGATTTTTAAATCTCCAGTGTGCTAGTAAGAAGGCCCGGAGTTTATCTCTTGGCCCATTGTGCAAAAAGTTGTGAAGGGGGCTCAGATCTAGACTTCGTCAAAAGCAACGGACAATCCAACTCACAAGATTACTTCAGCTGACAAGCGAGACCCACCCAATCGGCTATGCCGCGTGCGAATGCATGCGCACGAGAAGCCGCGCATACCAGCAAGTGGGCTTTACGCATTTTGCTTCTCGCGTCACAGGTGGGAAAGGCACTGGCCGTAGCGTACGGACGCGTGGCGTTCTCTAGTTCGTGCCTAGCCCAAAGCGAAGTGTCAGGGAAGCAGGTGTGACTGGAGAATGAGACCAGCTGGAGAATGTGCCGGATGAGCTACAAGCGCGCGGGCGAGCACCAAGAATTGTCAAGGCCAATCCTCGTTTTGCTGGGCCGGAGTGGGTACGTTGAGTGGGCCGGCTGGGCCTTGTTGTTTCATGTATAAAGAGAGGAGAGGGCGATACAGACAGGCTGGCTAGAAACACGACGGCGTTGGCGGCGGCAGGTTGGTCCGGTTGGATCGACGTGTGCGTGTTCTTCCTTGTATCGCAAACTTTGTATTGCGAATTCTGAGTTTAATCCTCTCCTCCCACTACCGTGTTGCGATCCTTGTGGTTTCTAACAACTTGGTATCAGAGCATCTTGCTCCGTAATCTCTTAGTTCGATTGTAAAATTCCAGCGGTGAGATTGGTGGTGATCATTGATCGCCGCCACGAAAAGGAAACTTGCTCACTGCTGGTTGATCGAATCCGGAGCACGAGTGAGACGGTCCGGGCGAGAAGCTGGAGAAACCACGTTACGTCACCAAGCAGGCGGCGGAGATCATGGCTCAGGAGGAGAAGCTCGACCAGCTGATGCGCATGATCGAGGATAACGAGAAGAAGCGGGTGGAGGCGGAGACGCGAAGCCGAGCCGATTTCTCTAATCTTCATCAAGTGCTGGAGGTGAAGATCCCGGAGGTCGAGAAGAAGGTGGACGAGTTAGGAGCAGCTCTGGAAGTTTTGAACGACAAGGTGGAGCAGTTGGAGATTGCGCTGCGAATCAAACTCCTCCAGGCTCGCGAGCGCCGATAATTTCTTCACCTGGCTCTCTAGGGTTTGATTCGGGGTTTTCATAGATGGGGGTAGTGGGACATGTTCCCCCCATGCAGTGCCCACAATTTGTGGGGGAAAACCCGCAGATGTGGAGGGTGAACTGTGAGAAATACTTTGATGTATACGGTGTTCATCCTAACAATTGGGTAAAGGTGGCCACGCTGAATTTTGGGGGTATCGCAGCTTTTTGGTTGCAATCTGTTCACCATGATTTGGAAGGAATTAGTTGGCCGGATTTGTGTGATCGTGTTTGTTTCAAGTTTACCAAGGATGGACATCAAGCTTTAATTAGACATTGGTTCCATATCAAGCAGCTCACTACGGTGTCAGCTTATGTGGAGCAGTTTGATAGTATCATGCAGCAAATGCTTGCTTATGACTGTAACTTGGAGCCGGTGTATTTTGTGACTAGGTTTGTGGATGGTTTGAGAAAGGATATTCGCACGGTGGTGATGGTGCAACGTCCATCAGATATGGATGCTGCGTGTGCTATAGCGCTGTTACAGGAAGAAGCAATGGAGGGGGCTATAGTGCCGTTTAACAGGAAGCAGGAGAGCAGTTCCTACATCAAGCAGAATGATCGAGCGGTGATACCACATCCTTCATTCGGTGGCAGAAATTCTGGAACTGCTAGTCCTGAGGACAAACGGTCAGCTGAATCGTCCCATGCCCGAGACGATAAGTTGGTTGCCTTAAAAGCTTATCGCAGAGCGAAGGGTTTGTGTTTCATGTGTGGGGAAAGGTGGGGCAAGGAGCATAAGTGCGCTAACACTATTCAACTTCATGTGGTTGAAGAATTCATAGGAGCTGTTCTGTCTGATAATGAAGATGGCACGATGTTTGATTAGGGTGATGATGGAGATGGTACTTGTCTAATGGCAGTTTCGCAGCAGGCTGTTTCAGGTACTGAATCACCCAAGTTGATTCGGTTGAGAGGGTGGATGCAGGATGTGGAATTGCTGATGTCGGTGGACTCGGGAAGTACTCATTCTTTTGTGGATGTTGCTGTTGGAAATAGAATGCAAGGAGTACAGAATCTACTGAAACCCATTGTGGTTCAAGTGGCTGATGGAGGTCATCTTACTTGCTCTCAAGTCCTGCATCAAGCACCATGGTGGCTAGATGGCCATAGTTTCACTACAGATTTTAGAATGTTACCACTGGGAACTTATGATGTGATATTGGGCATGGATTGGTTAGAACAACACAGTCCTATGAAAATTGACTGGGTGTCCAAATGGATGGAATTTCAGTATAACAATCAGATGGTGAGGTTCCATGGCATTTCAGCTCAAGTGAATCATTGCAAACATGCTTCTATCGACCAACTGCACGGCATGACTAAGGCCGGATCCATTATGTGTCTGGTTCATCTGGACACAATTGACACCGTTGCAACTCCCACAATACCAGCTGAAGTGGTACCCATAATTCAGCAATTCCAGGACATTTTTGAGGAACCAAATGGGTTACCACCAAAACGATATTGTGATCACACCATCCCATTGATTCCTGGTGCTACTCTAGTTAACATGAGACCCTATCGTTATAGTCCCGAACTGAAGAATGAGATTGAGAAACAAGTTACTGAGATGCTATAGTCGGGAGTTATTCAGCCTAGTAAAAGTGCTTATTCGTCTCCCAGACTTTTGGTCAAGAAGAAAGATGGTACTTGGAGGTTATGTATCGATTATCGCAAGCTGAACGATCAAACTGTGAAAAGTAAGTACCCAGTTCCAGTGTTGGAAGAAATCCTGGATGAACTGTTGGGATCTAAGTGGTTTTCCAAGTTGGATTTGCGTTTAGGCTATCACCAGATTAGAATGGCCGAAGGCGATGAATTCAAGACTGCTTTCAAACGCATTTGGGCCATTATGAATATAAAGTTATGTCATTTGGTTTAACAGGTGCTCCAGCCACATTCTTAGGTGCAATGAATGATACTTTAGCTCCAATGTTGAGGAAGGGAGTTATGGTTTTCTTTGATGACATTTTGGTATATAGCCCTGATTTGGCATCACATTTGATTCAGTTGCAACAAGTTCTACAGTTGCTACAAGAGCATCAGTGGAAGGTGAAGCTGAGCAAGTGTGCATTTGCCTAGCAAAGTATTGGCTATTTGAGACATATTATCAGTGCTGAGGGAGTGTCTACCGATCCTAAGAAAATTCAAGATGTGTTGCAATGGCCTATACCAACTTCTATTAAGAAATTGAGGGGTTTTCTTGGGCTAGCTGGTTATTAGAGAC
Source organism: Oryza brachyantha (assembly GCF_000231095.2). NCBI lineage: Eukaryota > Viridiplantae > Streptophyta > Magnoliopsida > Poales > Poaceae > Oryza > Oryza brachyantha. The sequence continues at coordinate 13,142,164 of NC_023169.2, read as the reverse complement.
GATTCATCCGAAATTTTGGTTGTATCAGCAGGCCATTAACTTAGCTCCTCAAGAAGGATATTGAACTTAAGTGGACTACTGAAAGGGATGATGCCTTCAATTCTCTCAAACAAGCTTTAGTGTCAGCTCCTGTGTTGGCATTACTAGATTTTTCTAAACCTTTCACAGTGGAGACTGATGCTAGTGAGATAGGCATTGGTGCTGTTTTATCACAAGATAAGCATCCCATTGCTTATTTGAGTAGAGCATTGGGCCCCAAGAACAAGGGATTATCCACCTATGAAAAAGAGTACATGGCAATTCTGTTAGCAGTAGAACATTGGCGACCCTATTTACAATCTGGTGAATTCACTATCTTGACAGACCATCGCAGCCTTGACAGACCATCGCAGCCTTATGCACTTGACTGAACAACGGTTGCATACGGTGTGGCAACAGAAAGCTTTTACCAAACTATTGGGTCTGCAATATAAGATTTGTTACAGGACCGGATCTTCTGCAGTAGCTGATGCGTTATCTCGAATGGATGCCAGTGAAATTACTAACCATGTTCTAGCCATTTCTACTTCTTGTCCCTTATGGTTACATGAAGTTCTCAAGGGTTATGAAGCTGATCCTGACAACATTGCTTTGCTGGCTGAATTGGCAGTGAATGCGGCTACTCGACCACGTTTTTCTTTGAAGGATGGTGTAATTCGCTATAAAGGCAGAATTTGGGTGGGTAACAATCCTCAGCTACAAACCAAGTTGATTGATGAAATGCATGCAAGCCCTCTGGATGGTCATTCGGGATTTCTTGTTACTTACAGAAGAATTCGGAAGTTATTTGCTTGGTCAGGGATGAAAATGACGGTGAAACAACAACTATACAACTGTCAGGTGTGCCTCCAGGCTAAACCCGACCAATCCAAGTATCCGGGGCTGTTACAACCTTTACCCGTACCTTCTGGAGCTTGGCAGGTTATATCCATGGATTTTATCGAGGGCCTTCCCCAATCAGATCGCTTTGATTGCATTTTAGTGATTGTTGATAAATTTTCCAAATATGCCCACTTCTTGCCTTTAGCCTATCCGTTCACTGCAAGTGGTGTGGCTAAGTTATTTATGCAACACGTTTATAAGCTGCATGGACTTCCCCAAGCTATTATTTCTGATCAAGATCGTGTCTTCACAAGTCAGTTCTGGGGGCAACTTTTTGCCAGGTCAGGAACCAAGTTGAATATGAGTTCAGCTTATCATCCTCAGTCTGACGGACAAACTGAACACATCAATCAATGGTTGAACATACCTTCGATGTTTTGTACATGCTACTCCATCTAAATGGTCTTCGTGGCTCTATTTGGCTGAATTCTTGTACAACACTTCTTACCATTCCACTCTGGATAAAACACCGTTCGAAGTGCTTTATGGTTCTTCTCTGGTTCACTTTGGTATTACAACCACTGATTGTGTTGTCTCAGATTTGCAAACCTGGTTATCTGAACGTAACCTGATTCAGCAGCTATTGCAACAGCATCTTACGCGTGCACAGCAACAGATGAAGTCTTATGCTGATAAGCGACGCAGTTTCCAAGAATTCAGTGAAGGGGATTGGGTGTATGTCAAGCTGTAGCCATATGTTCAGTCCTCTGTAGCACCCAGAGCAAATCACAAATTGGCTTTCCGGTATTTCGGTCCCTTTCAAGTGGTGGCAAAAGTGGGTACGGTGGCTTACAGACTTCAGCTTCCCGATTCTAGCCAGATCCACCCGGTATTCCATGTCTCTCAACTTCGCTCGACCCAGGGGTTTTCACCGCAGACTCAACATCAACTTCCATCTCCTACTGCTTTGTTCCAAGTGCCTCTCCAAGTACTGGACAGACGAGTGGTTCGCCAAGGTAACCACAATGTGACTCAAGTCCTTGTTCACTGGACAAATACTCCGGCGGCCGATTCTACGTGGGAGAATCTGGAAGAGCTACGGATGCGCTTTCCAGGTGCACCAGCTTGGGGGCAAGTTGGTTCTCAAGAGGAAGGGCTTGTCAGGGAAGCAGGTGTGACTGGAGAACGAGACCAGCTGGAGAATGTGCCAGACGAGCTACAAGCGCGCGAGCGAGCACCAAGAATTGTCAAGGCCAATCCTCATTTTGCTGGGCCGGAGTGGGTACGGTGAGTGGGCCGGGTGGGCCTTGTTGCTTCATGTATAAAGAGAGGAGAGGGCGATACAGACAGGCTGGCTAGAAACACGACGACGTTAGCGGTGGCAGGTTGGTCCGGTTGGATCAACGTGTGCGTGTTCTTCCTTGTATCGCAAATTTTGTATCGCGAATTCTGAGTTTAATCCTCTCCTCCCACTACCGTGTTGCGATCCTTGTGGTTTCTAACACGAAGACACGCGCACGGTTGCACAAATTTTGCGCGCTCACCCGGGAGCGACACGTGAAGCACCTGGTTCGTCGCGGGCAGGCAGTGATGGATCTAGCCAACGAGATTAGAGGGGTCTGAACATGTTAGATAAGTTTTAGTCTTCCCTTATATTGATTTTTGGCATAAAATTTTAGGGGGATCTTTATGGGGACTTCAATGGCATTAACGTGGATGAGTATGTGGTCGACGCGTGGCCAGCCTAGCATGCATGCGATGCGACCTCGAGCAGGAGCTCAGTCCATCGTACGGGCCACGTGTTGGGTTTTTGTACAGCGCACAGGAGACAAGCCAATAGGAGGCTGGCACTTGGCAGGTCACTGATTCCCGTGTGCCTAGAAGACCGTGTGGACGGCTATGTAGATCAGATCTCCTGAGGCTTCTAGGATGAGTTGTGGCAATCCTAAAAATGGAGACGCGGCTTAATCTAGAGAGCTAGATGCTCATCAAACAATGGAAAAGTGCTCGAGTTGGAGCTATATTTTCAAGGGCACTTTGGTCTTTTCCTAGGGGTAACCAGAAGGAGGTGGAGGGCTAGTTTTGGAGTGCACCTTGAGTGGCTGAGGAAATATGTTATGAGAGTGATTTTGCTCTAATCGTTTGAGTTTTTAGTAGCTTAGGAAATAAATATAGGGGAGCTGTCTTGGAGAATTTTTAGGCTTTTAACATAGATTTTTGTAAACGTCATTTCAGTCCCTCTATGTGAACTTTAATTTATTTCCTGCATTTAAATTTTGAATTTACGCTTTTCGCATTTATTATCTGTTTGATTTTTTTCTCTACTTTATTTTATTTTTGATATCTCTATTCTAGTCTTTCTATCCAGTAAACAGATGTCTTTACTAGCTAGATTTCTGTCTTTTGATTGTTTCTCTCTTAATCTAGCGGGCTTCAATTCCTATGAATTAAGAGATAAAAAATTTGACAGGTATTAACGGGGTTGTTTAATTATGTCTGTATTTATCCTCCCTCTATAGTCACAAGAGATCCCACAATATGTTTATAACTACCTAAAAGGTAAGGCAGAAAAATAAACTACGATAAAAAAATCTCAAAATCAACTCTAAATTTAAATTTAAAGTTAAAACTTCATGTTTCTGTTAATGGACAAACTCACCGTTGCAGATATGTATCAGGGCAATCAGGCCCATGGTAAGAGATATCCATTGAGAATCATGGACTTGGGTCAATATGAAAAATCAAGTCAAGGTAAAAAATACAACAGAGGTATCAGTTTTAAACTAACACCTATGAGACATCTCTATTATTAAGGATTTTTTAGCAGCGGTTGATAGGCGTAGAATTAAGAGTGTAAACTCTCATGCACTACGAGATATTTTCCCTGAATAAGACTGCCATACAACAAAAGAAGCATGCAAATGGACAATGCCAACGCGGCAAATCATCGATACCTTTTTTGCTTACGATATGGTCAATAGTATAACAACTGTTATTTACAAAAAATAACAAATCATAGTGAAGCATCATGGAACTTTAATGCCTTCTATTTTTTTTCGAACTTTAATGCATATGTCTCTATTTTTCAAATGCCAGTACATGTATTCCTTACTTCACTAAATCTTAATACAAAAATTACTAAAAATAAAATCTATATGGGCCAACCAAAAGAAAAGCTAGGAGTGGACTCTCTTTTAGGACAAAGGCAATAAATAGTCTAATTATTAAACATAGTAGTTGATATGACCTAATTCATCTTAGAAATGCGACGTCTATCAACGGTCCTGTGCATCATGGAACAAATCCATAGGAACACCTACACAAGTACAATATGCCGAAATGCATGGAGGTGGACACGCGAGTCACCCACGCAATTTGGTTGGTTGGTTGGGCTTCCACGATGTGGCGGCTACCAGACGCGCGTGCGTATATATGGCCATGGAAAATATATAGATGCAAGTGGTTGTTATGTTATCAGATCAACAAGTAGCCGCGCCTTTTTCATCGTGCTAATGGATGCGATCGATCGAGTTGGAATTTTAATTGGTTAGTGCAGCGGAAAAAAAATTACAAGGGCCTACCAGGCGCTCGAAAAATTGCCGCTTCAATTCACTCTATGCATGATGATATGCAATTTTGCCAGTATTAAAAACAATTTTGCGCAGTAATGAAAACATTCACAGAATAATGGATTGGAAATACAATATCAGCATAATATTTTCGCTTATGCATATGTTTATAACTCAAAGTTTGAATTTTCAATCTTAAATTTGAAGTTAATTTTATGGTTTTTTATTGTAGTTTTTTTAGTTTTGCCATTAGATAGCTAAAAACACATATCTACAAGTTTTATTTATAGATTACTTTTATTTGTAAAAATGTTGTTATGGTTTTCCTTATAAAAGCCAAACAATGACCTTCTATATCTACAGCCATTTAGATAATAGATCTATATATATATCTATGATGGCTTTTTTAGATAAAAAGCCAAACAATATGAAAAATAATTTCTAAATACAAATTTTATATATGTATTCTTAACAATCTAGAAGCCAAGACTGAAAAATAAACTACTATTAAAAAATCCCAAAATAATCTCTAAATTTTACGTAAAAATTTAAATTTTAGCTTATAAACATGAGTATGAGCGAAAAGATGAAGCTGTGTACACGTACTGGATGGCTACTCTAGAAAAAAAAATCATGTTTCCAGGACCAATAGCAAATAAATATGGTCCTATCTCGCTGAGATTAAATTATAACAACATGCTACCACCGTTCCAAAAATATAACTCAATTTAGATTATTTTTTAAAAATTTTTTGGTATTAATAATCAAAGTTAAAATGTTTCACTTAGCCTTATTTTAAATATAGCCGTCTTTTGGAACAGGTGTAGTTTATCAACACAAATTTAGTGAAATTCGAAATGTGTCACTGACCAAGGCTGGGCTTGTATCAGGCATTATTCGCGGACGCGTGCTTGTGTTGTTGTGTGTATGAGTTTATCGTATAATCGTGATTTTTTTTATAACAACATACATTAAAAGAAGAAGCCACATTATTTTTGTAAGAAAATCTCTATCTAAATGAGAAAATAGTGATTAACTCTGGCTATCTATGTATACCGTATTTATACAATAACAATTAAGATTAGAACAGGTTTACTTGCTGTTATTTAATATGAAATTAAATTAATAAGATAAACAATTGATCATTACAGCATCACATATTTATCAATTTCAAATGGATTTGTGAAATTTAAAGGAAAAACAAAAAAAAAATGAGACTCCATATCTAATACAACTTGTTGTTAACTTCGAAATTATTTTATCAAAAAATAAATCGTAATGACACCATCTACAACTTTAATACGACTGCATGTTGGTCATGACTTTCTAATCATTAATATTGAATTTCAAGAATCATTAAACTAAGACAGATACTAAATTGAGGCATCGGGTACAAACTCACACCCCCGTGTTTTGGATTTTGCTTATGTTTGCAAGCCAAAATTTGAATTTTCAATGTTAAATATGAAGTTGATTTTGAGGTTTTTCTGTCAGTTTATTTTTCAGCTTTGACTTTTGGATTGCTATGAACATGCATAAAAAAGTTTTATTTGTAAATATGTGATTTGACTTTTTCCACCAACAAACCAAAAGATGATCCTATCAGTGCTTATGTATTTTGAATCTTAAAACTACTAAAACCAGCATTAATTTGGAGTCCATATTAATTCCTTTGTTTACTATTTATAAAACTTGGAAGTACTAAAAATCAAAATCAAATTGTTTCTTTTAAAACACAGTACAAACTTAAACGTTCATGACACATATATACTCACTTCCATTAAGACGCATATCCTACCTCATGAGCACCATAACAAGGCTGACCTGACATATCTTAAAATTCACTAAGTCACCATGTACATCTTATTATCAATCGGTATGTCGCCTATAACTAAATATTCATCATAAGTAATCTAACCCGTTAAACCATACACACTTCAAAGAAAATAATCAAATTATTTTCTTTCATGGTACTCCATAAATTTTCACGTATACAACAATGTATAATGTAAATAGTCCACGTGAATGAAATTAATGGTATATGTTAACGATCTACAGAACAGACTCGGGAATTTATGAGATGTTCGGTTCGCTAATTAACACCATGCAGCCATACACCGAGAGAGATGGAACAAATGGTATAAGTTAATAGGAGAATATGGTTTAGGCAGTGGCTCACTAACCAGTTTCCACACACAAAACAAACTGCATAGACCACCAGCAGCAACAAGTTGCTCCGTTGGCCGGCCGTGGGTTTTCCATTCTCTGCTGGCGTCGTCTTGTCCCGACGAGGGGCGCCTGCATACGCAGGAAGAAGGTAAGGATGGACGATGCAAGTGACGAAGACAGATTAAAGTGCGTATAAGGCTATGTTTTTTCAACGAGTGATGAAATATTTATCCGATTTCAGATAGCTATTAATAGTATTATTATAAATTAATTATTATAAAATTAAAATATATTGTATAAAGATGACAATAAACTTCTATGTAAAAATATTTAAAATACTTTATTGAATAGTTCGTGAAGCATGCGTAAACATCAAGAAATAATCTTTTAGAAAATAATGCAACCCACGTGGAGAGTGGAGATCAGGATAGATAGCTAGAGGCAGAGTTGAAGTCGACAGTTAAGCCAAGCCAGATATACATCGAAGCATATAGGTTAGCCAAATCTACATCAAAGTGTGCACTAGCCTCAAATAGATGTATTCATATCATGCATGTTGAGTGGACCCACGTTTATATAGCGGTTGTGTTTTTGTTGTGCAATATGTAGGTTAAATTTCATATTACATGCTTGTGGAGTGACAACTGACATTAGATTCTATGTTATTAATTTTTGCATAATTTTTTTAACATTTAGATGGCATGTCAGAGATGAGTTAATTATATAGATGCTAGAATTTACCCACGTATGCATATGAAATATGAACTAGTCACTCCAATTTAAAATATAAGGGGTAACTATATTTTTTCTATCGCGTAATGTAAGATGTGCATACAAGCATATCAGTATTGAATTTTTGCAAAAATGTGAACTGAATTTCACATTAAATATATGTCATAATTATGAGATAATACGTAACATGTTATTAAATATATACGTCATACATTTTGGCAGGATTCAAGAAATATCAATGGGATTTGAAGGGAAACTCGATAAACAGAATCAAATTAATTGCTGTCCAGTGTCCGTTAAATATTAATGCAACATATCTTTTTTTCTGAAATTAATATCTAAATGTGGTCACACCCCTCAAATTTTGCGCTAAACGTATTAAGGACATGTATAACAGTGTTTATTAACTGGTTCTCTTAATCGCCACGTAAGCAAATTTGATGACGCAGAGGAAAGAGATGGAGGGAGAGAGAATAACCGTGATCGTGCATGACAACGGGATTAAAGGAAAACTTTCTTATATGAGGGTTGATAAAAAGAAAACTAGCGTAATAACAAATATTTTATTATATTATTGAAGAAATCATATCTAACTCTATCTTTGTACGTATCATTATAAGATAGATTCTTGTTGCTGATTTAAATCAGTTAAAAGTCAAGGTTCTACTTTTAAATATGCCCTAACAGCTAGATATCTAAATGTAGTACGGATAAATGCGAGCGTGAATCGGTGAATCGTGGAAACCCCATAGTAGCATTTTGAGCTGTCAATGGCCCACGTCGTTTCACCAATGTGACTACACGTGCACTAATTAGTTTTAAGCCGCCGTTTCAACAAATACAAAAACATATCATGTATCGATTACCCCCGCGTGACTGCGCGTTCTCGTGAGTTCATCTAAATGCAAAGTCTAAAAAGTAAACTACTATAAAAAGATCATAAAATTAACTCACTATTAAAATTTAAATTTTAATTTATCAACGTAAGCATAGTGAAAAATAAAATTATTCATTTTAACCTATAGAAAGCTATAGATACTAAAATGCCTTTCAGTTTTACGAACCCCAATGCATTTATCCACAACATTTTCAAATCACAAAGCATTTATTTGTCTTTTACTTTTTCAAACTTTAATGCAGTAATTGATCAAAATTTTCACTTATGTTTCTGCATCAACCAAAATTTGTTTTCTAAAACTTAATTAGGAGTTGACTTTAGGGTTATTTCATTATAGTTTATTGTTTAGACTTAATTTGTTTTTAATTCCATAAGAACATGCACTCATAAATTATTTTTAATGGTTAATTAATCATTTTTCTCCTGCTTAATTTCAGTGAAATAATGAGGCTGGGACAAACAACATGAGCAAAAGATGAAAATCTTTTTGGGATGAAGGTTTATGTTATATCTAGAATCATGAAAAAAAAATCTACTCGCCATAAATCTATGCCAAATCATGGGAAAACATACTTTCACGTCATATAATAAGGAACAAAACAAAACAAATTGCACCGTAAAATTTTCAATTCAATGCCCATCCCTCTACTTCCTGGTTTTTTTGTCTTTATTTTTACGATATCCACCAACTTGTTTAATTTTGTTATTTTTTAATTTCTCTATTAGCGTCGTTAAGTAATACCTTGAATAGTTATTTCCTGCTCTGGCAGTGCTACTTTCATTTTCTTAGAGTTACTTATTATACGACGTGAAATTAATTTTGTTGGTAAAATAATATCATGATTAAGTAAAGTAATTTTAGTATTTACTTGGACTACAAATAATTCAGCAACATGTAGTCTGTCGGCTAAGGCCACAATTTGACATCAGTACATCGCATACTCTGTCAGAAAGGCCTCTCTCACAGACAGTGCGCGTACCTAAACAAAAAAAAAACGCTTTGAAATATATTTAATTATGGCCTTGTTTTGTTACATATTATGATCGCTTAAACAAATTTAAAAAATAATATCTTGTTTAAGAGATATCAGTTATAAAAAATGAAAAAAAAACACTAGTACTGGATACATGCACTCGCTAAGCCCAACTGCCCAACACAAACCCCGTTCGGCACGTACGTACATTCATCCATCCATCCAGAGAGGAAAATGACAATTCATCAGTCGTGCTAGTGGTGCTGTGTGGTTATGTCATTGTCATCATATCTCGTTGCTGGTCGATCGACTGATCACTAGTCGTGCCGTGCCAAAGAATTTCCCCATCTTCGCCGTCCTCGCCTGCCTGGCCCAGTTGCAAATTAAACAGGCTACACCAGGAACTAGCACGACGCATGCACAAATTAACAGGAAAAAAATTTGGTGGATACCGGCCGCAAACATTGGCCCGTACAACCTTGATTTGGATGTGCGACACGTGGATGAGAGTGAGATGCCACGTTAAGTCGATCGGCTCCAGACTTCGAGAGGAAGGGAGAGATTACTTGGCTCGGCTCTCTTGCGTTGGCTACGGCAAACAGAAGCATGGTCATCGAGCAGGGCGACGGGCCGATCTAATGCGCAGGCAGGCACGCGCCTCCGCCGCATGAGATACGTATAAGGATATGTATACATACATATATACATACTTCATCCGTCCCTAAATATTTGACACCGTTAACTTTTTGACACATATTTGACCGTTTGTTTTATTTTTTAAAAAATATGTAAAGCTATATATATGCATAAAAATATATTAACAGTAAATAAAATGATATATAAATAATTAATCATTATGTAATTTTTGAATATGACGAATAATCAAACGTGTATAAAATGTCAACGACGTTAAATATTTAGAAACGGAGGGAGTATATATATATATATATATATATATATATATATATATATATATATATATATATATATATATATATATATATACTTTATACCTACTTTTTTCCATCAAATTTTTTTCCATACCTACTTACCGGTGAGAGTACACCTATTCAGACAAATTATATAAAGTTTATATGTATAAGGTTTACCTATATATAAGGCATATATGTATGTATACACCCGTCGTCCCGCTCAAGCTTCTGCTCGTTGTAGCCTACGCGAGCAAGCCGAGCCGAGGCGAGTATTCTCACCCAGCCTCTAGAAGTCTGGAGCTGAGCACCTGAACATCGGATCTCACTCTCATCCACGTGTCACGCATCTAAATCGGGATTCAAATCGGGGTTGCACGTGCTAATGTTTGCAGCCGGTATCCACCAAATTTTTTTCCAATTAACATCCACTAGTTGTCCATCATCCTTGCCGTTTGCTCGCTATAAATTCCCGCCGCGCTCGTCGTCCAATTAACACTCGTCACAATCTACCCCGACCGATCGTCTGCATGCTCCGCCACTCGATCTCGCCACACGGCTCGCAGTGGCACAAGCTAGAGCGCGCAGGCGCAGGCATGGCGCTCGCTCTCGCTCGCCTCCTCCTCCTTGCCGCCGCGTTGCCGCTGCTCTTCGTCTCCCGTGCTGCAGGTAAACGCACATACAAAGCCCCTCCTTCGCGTTTGCGTAGCTCGCTCTGCATCAGCGGCGCCAGTGACGACGTACGTGGGGTGTGTGTGTTTGCTTTGCATTTTTACGGCAGATGCGGGAGAGGTGGGCGTGTGCTACGGGAGGGACGGGAGCGACCTGATGGACCCGTCGGCCGTGGTGAACCTTCTCAAGGCGAATGGCATCACCATGGTGAGGATCTACGATGCCAACCCGAGCGTGCTCAGAGCGTTCGCCAACCAGAACATCAATGTGATGGTGGCGCTGTCCAACAGAGACCTGGCATCCGGCGCCGGCCAGGACGAGGCCAGCGCACTCAACTGGGTGAACAGCAACATCGTGCCGTACTACCCGGCCACACAGATCAACGGTGTGGCCGTGGGGAACGAGGTGTTCCAGCAAGCACCTGACCTGACCTCGCGGCTACTGCCGGCCATGAGGAACGTGCAGGCGGCGCTGGCGAGGCTGGGCCTCGCCGACGCTATAAAGGTGTCAACACCGATCAGTTTCGATTCGGTCAAGGGGTCGTTCCCACCATCTTTAGCCGTGTTCCAAGACAACATCGCACAGTCGGTGATGAGGCCCATGATCGACTTCTTGCAGCAGACCGGCTCGCACCTTGCGGTTAATTTCTATCCATACATTGCCTACGCTAACAACATTGGCAAAATCTCCCTTGACTATGCTACATTTGGCCCTAACGCGGCTGGCGTGGTCGATACGCGGACTGGCATCACGTACTATAGTCTATTCGATGCCCAGTTGGACGCTGTTTACTACGCTATAAACCAGGTTTTTGGTGATAGCGTGAGGGCTACCATGGCCGTGCGAGGGGGTCGTCGGAAACAAAGGGTTGACGTCAAATGTTACGAATGTGGGCATCCCTCCGGTGGTCAGCTACCTAGACTGGCCAAGCTCACTAATGCAGTAGAGGACGTGGCTACAAAAGCCAACGCCCAAGCGTTCAATAATGGTATGATCAAGCGAGCGTTATTCGGAGCCTCCGGTATGCCAGATGTCTCCGTATACATCTTTGCTCTTTTCAATGAGAACAAAAAGGGTGGCGCCTCTGTAGAACGCAACTTCGGTCTGTTCTATCCAGATGGAACCGAGGTTTATCATGTTGACTTTCACGGTGGAGATAGTGGTGGTCATGGTTGTCCCCCGAAGGCGACCTGGTGCGTGGCGAATCCTGCTGTTGGGAATGATCGGTTGCAAGCTGCGTTGGACTGGGCGTGCGGTAATGGTGCGGACTGCAGTGCAATCCAACAGGGCAAAGTGTGCTATGCACCAAACACCTTGATCGCACATGCATCTTACGCGTTCAACAACTACTACCAGCGCAAGAACCAGGCCAGTGGTACGTGCAACTTCAACGGTGCTGCTTCCATTGTCTACAAGCCTTCGTCAAGTAAGTTTTTGCTCCATCCCTTTTTAAGTGTTTAGAGTATAGTCGTTTTCCGCATTAATTTTTTTATGTATTCACTACTTGTTTACCGAAATGCATCTAGGCATTTGCGACCCAAACCCGAGCTGGTGCGTTACGAAGCCGGAGGTCGGGGATGCACGTCTACAGAGTGCGCTAGACTATGCATGCGGCACCTGCGCGGATTGTAGCGCCATCCAGCAGGGTGCGCGGTGCTTTGACCCCAACACCAAGGTAGCGCACGCGACCTACGCTTTCAACGACTACTACCAGACCGCAGGCAGGGCCAGTGGCTCATGTAACTTTAATGGTGCTGCTTCTATTGTCTACCAGCAACCAAGTGAGTTTACGCTTATTTTGCATTACATTCTATGAATACATCTCGTACCACAAATATTTTACATTTTCTCTGGATTAACGGTAGTACACTTTCATTCCAATGGAGAGTACATAAGTAAATGGTTCTCACAAATGTTTGTTCTAATCATGTTTACAGAGATCGGAAACTGCGTACTCCCACCAAACAACGTTTGATGTTTGAAGAGTTTCTACAGAATACCGGCCGTAAGCTAGCAAACCAGCAGGTCGGCAACGAGGATGGGATTGAAGAATAAGTCCATATTATTGGGCAGATAAAAATGATTATGGCGATGTATTCCTGGTTTGGAATTATAACTAAATGTATCGTTCACTCCTGTTGAAAATAATCAAGGTGCACAGTTACTCGTTCGAGAGAGTATACATCGAACATCTGGTGCAATGAAATGCACGGCAATGCAAATGCACTCGTACACCCTAAGGTCGGTGTTTGCCGGTCTCCCTTCGTTGAATATACTCCGGTTGACTGATGAGTGATGACTGACTAACAGCCATGCTGCTGGGTTTTCCCCTCTTTGAAATTAATGTAGGGGTTTTATTTTTGGTTTTTTTTCTCCGAACTTTTTTAGACATATTTGTAAACGAAAAATAATTTATGAATAAAACTTTTCTATATATGTTTATAGCTATCTAAAATACATGGTAGAAAAAGAAAATATGATGAAAAACACAAAGTCAACTCTAAATTTACAGAAAAAAAATCAAATTTTGGCTTATAAGCATAAACAACAACGAAAAAAATATTCAGGGGTAGCGTTTGATCCGTTTTTAAATAACTGACATTAAATACTATTATTTTCAAATTTTAACCATCCTTTTTCCTTAAAATAAAAATACTAGAAATGACACAATATTATCAAAGTATATGGCTTATTAAATACATTATTACCAAACTGTATGGCTTATTAAATACTACCTTCGATTTTTTCTATTTGACACATTGACTATTGCATCTATATTTGACTATTCATCTTATTCAAAAATTTACATAATCATTAATTATTTTACTGTACTTTATTTAGTAGGTTTTTTAAGCATGACTTATAAGTTTGCATATATGCACAAATATCTTAAATAAGATAAATGGTAAAACACATATAGATAAGTCAACAATATCAAATAAAAAATAAAAAACTGGAGGAAGTATAAACATAAAACTCTCATTTATCATGATAATTAGTAGTCAAATTGTTTATGAGTAATAAGTAGTCAAAGTTATAAGGGCAATCACAATAGAAAATTTCATATCCTCGCCATTACGAAAAAGCTAGTAGACAATAGTACACTACTATTTCAACATAAACACTACTGGTTTATATTTGAATTTAATGCTACTCATTTAGTTATACCTCAGATGCTGTGTACTCGGTCTAATAATCTACGATATGATTTTTCTCTTTTTCATTTACTCACTTGTCATATCATATTTTATTCTGTATAAGTCATTAATCATATAGCCACAATCCAATCATTGTATTGTGAAAAACTTACAGTGTAAATAAACCGTGATAGATATGCAAAAATGGATGAAGTAATACTGTATGGGGAGTACACCCTTATTTCTGACCTCTGAACAAAAAATTGACTAGTCGTTGGTTCCTTGAATATTTTTTTGATTCCGTAGTTTTTTATAGCTACTTGAGGATATAAATAACCGAAATAAAAAAATTCCGTTCATGCTTTCCCTTGAAATTTTTTAATTTTTTAAACCTATTTAAGAAATAATTTTATTACTAGTCCTCCGGGAATAATATTTTCACCGCATGAACCTTTTGGCCACGCCATCAACATTGATGTAGCCAAACGACTTACCACACCAACCGACAATGGCCTGGAAAGACTGCCACGCCAAGGCACGTCGATTAGGCTACGTGGCAGCGTTGTCTTGTCACGTTAATGTTGGTGACATGACCAAAAGGTTCAGATTTGAAAATATTTTTTCCGGAGATTTAGTAATAAAATTATTTCTTAAAAAGGTTTAAAAGATAAAAAAAAATTCGGATCCTGCATCGCGAGCCATTCACTGGCCTCCAATGCTCGCCCCATAGTAATGGGCCAGCTTGTATCTCCATTAAGCTTGTTCAACGTCGGCCTAGTCCAGCCTGGCCCAACCGTGCACCTTAGTGTGCCCAGGCTTAGTTACTGAAGCCCGCAACCCTGAAAAACCCCAATAAAGCCCTAGGGTTGGGCTGGGCTTAGACTTTGTTTTTCTCTTATCTGTTGGCCTTGGGCCTGTGTTTTTTGGCCCGATGTTTAAACATGCCTAATCTTAACTCTTAATTGGCACCTGCTGATACTCTCAAGTATCATAATATTTCTTTACTCACCGTATATTTCAAGATATCAATATTTTTTATGTAAAATTCGGTACCTATAGATTATCTCAAGTATCCTAAAATTTCTCCTATATAAATGATGTTACCATAAATCTGCCCACTTCGTTCATATGCTTTACCTTACTACGTTGTTTTGAAACAAAGGAAAAAACTATGAACTTTCATGGGATTTGAATCTTGTGGGAAAATTTTCTAAAACCTTTGGAGCAAAGCATTTAGCCCTAGAAATTATTTAAAATTATCATGATATTGGCTATTTTAAAGAAATTTTAGACAAAAATAAACATAAGGTTTTGCCTCATATTTCTTCTTCCTATAACCGTGGCTTGGCTAAATAGGCTTCTTGTAGTGATACCTATCACCCTAGATTCAAGTCCTAGTCTTAACAAGGGTACTTGTACGATATTATTTCTTCCTATAACCATAGCTTAGCTAACTAGGCTTACCACCCTAGGTTCAAATCATAGTTTTAACATGGATACTTGTATTTACGACTATTTTAGTAGTAGGTGACGTAATTGTTGCCAGCAAGGACACCATGATAACTTCACTAATCTCAAAATATACTGACACAATCTTCAAAGATGTTAATAGTGATAGGGTATACGTATGTATGTCCATCGAGCTCAATACATGGTATGAGATCCTGCCCTTTTACTGTATTTTGTATAAGAAAAAATCCAATAAATACCACTGACAAACATAATGTTTCCAAAAAGCCATCGATGACTACAGCTTCTAAGAAATGACATCAAACGAAATAACTTGTCCAAGAAATGTGATTGCTATTAGTACTCCGTTAAAATGACACCGTTAGACCATATGTAAAGATCATTTTACCCTTAGATGTATAATATATAAACTGAGACATTGTCTAAATTTTCACATAAAAAACTACATATGAATAAAGTCTCAAAAATTCACCAAATAAAGTTCATGACAATATATACTTCCAGTAATTTTTGCACAATATTTCTATGAAGCATGCACGGTAGCTAGACTCACATTTTTTATGTTTCTCTCTCCTCTTCAATCCCTAGAGCATGCTTACATCACGGGTAATAGTTGCTCTTAAGTTGATATACTTTGAAATTCAGAAACAACTCTGTGTCTAATTTCAGGGTTTTCCTCAACATAGCCATATGTTATGATCACGGTGCCGGAACCAAAACAAAAATTACATCAGTTCCAAAGAAACTTTATTTTTAGTCTACCTTATAGATTTAGACAAACTACAAAGAATAGAATGCCTTTTTTTTTCAGACTTTAATGTATATGTCTCTATTTTTCAAATGCAAGTACGTGTATTCTTTACTTTACCAAATATTAATACAAAAATTATTAAGGACCTATTCGGGTTACATGATTTTTATTGGATTTTTGGAGGAATTCTGTTCAAAGGAATTATTCCTTTTCCTATTATTCGGATCGCACTAGCCGCCTATGGGAAAAGCGAAGGAAAATTTCCCTCATGATTGGATCCACGGGAAAACACATGGAAATTCCATCCACTTCAAGCTAGTTTTTTCAGTTCCTTTGCACATGCCTGCGGCAATCAATCAATTAGAAATAGCTTATCAAACAAGACTACAGAAGATCCAACAACAAGGGGATAAGCGCAGTCCAATGGTATATTAACAATTATTTCTATCTCATTGTATGGATTGCTACATAAGCGAAATAATGACATGTCAATATAATTAATAAAGAAAGAAAGGAAAAAACTTAGAAATAGTTTTCCCATGAAAAAACCAAGTTTTTTCTTCACGCAATGCAGCAAGAAACCATGAATTCATCATTGGAGAAAAACCAATAGTTTTTAGGAAGCATGTGTCACACTTACTATTGATGAAAGAATATAAAGTTAGGAGAGAGGAGAAAACAATTATTACTCGAAGACACCTTCACCGTAAAAAAATGGTTTCTATAGATGACTTCTTATACTATGACAACCGTGTCAGTTTCTTCCATCGAGACTGCCCTAAGGATAGGCAACATAATGCCAATATCATTTATTTGCATACATATTCAAATGATTAATAAGATATTACTGTATATTTCCTATGTCTGTTTCCATGTCCATCCAAATGATTCTTCCTTCCTGTTTCCTACGTTTTTTGTTCATATGTTTTCCATGTGAATTCCTTTCCTGGTCTTATGATTTTTCTATCCTATGTTTTTTCGATGCAGCGTTCTGAATAAGCCCTAAAAATAAAATCTTTATGGACCAACCAAAAGAAGCTAGAAATGAACTCTCTTTTAGAACAAAGGCAATATAATAGTCTAATTATTAAACAATAGTATTTAGTAGTTGACATGACCTAGGCCGCTTTTGGGAGGGCATGCTAAGTTAAGCTTACCTCACTTGTTTTCCGCGCGCACGCTTCCCGAACTGCTAAATGGTGTATTTTTTGCAAAAATTTCTATAGGAAAATTTTAACAAATCATATTAATCTATTTTATATTTTTTAATAATTAATTTAATTATATACTAATTTACTACTATGTTTTTTGTGCCAGGGCATAAGTTAAACTTATGCCCATTAGCAGAATGCAGCCCTAATTCAGTTAGAAATGCGCTGTCTATCCTTGGTCCTGCGGTGCATCAGGGAACATGTACTTTGGAACGCCTACTCTTGATCACCAGTACACCATGCCGAAATGCATGGAGGTGGACACGCGAGTCACCCACGTAATTTGGTTGGTTGGTTGGGCTTCCACGATGCGGCGGCTACCAGACTCGCGTGCGTATGGCCATGGAAAGTATATAGATGCAAGTGGTTATTATGTTATGAAATCAACAAGTAGCCACACGCCTTTCATCGTGCTAATGCATGCGATCGAGTTGGAATTTTAATTGGTTAGTGTAGCAGAAAAAATAGTTACAAGTGCCTACCGGGCGCTCGAAAAATTGCCGCTTCAGTATATGCATGATATGCAATTTTGCCACGATCAAACACACACAATATTCAGTAGATACAAGGGCCGTTTTGAGCGCAGTAATGAAAATATTCACGGAATAATGGATTGGGAATACAATATCACCATCATCTTTTCGCTTATACATATCTTTATAAGTAAAAAAAATGAATTTTCAACCTTAGTTTTTATAGTTGATTTCATCATTTTTATTGTAGTTTATTTTAGATGGTTAAGAACACGTACGTAAAAATATATTCATAAATTATTTTGTGTTTGTAAATATGTTGTTTCGTTTTTTTTGTTAAAGCCAAAGGATGACCTACTATATCTATAGAACTTATTGTTTCGATTATATAAGGGTGATTGTTTGGTTTTTTTTTGGGGAAAAACCAAACGACAGAAATTTTATATATGTATTCTTAACCATGTAAAAGCCAATGTTCAAAAATAAACTAGGATGAAAAATTCAAAATAAACTCCAAATTTAAAGTTAAAAATTTAAATTTTGGCTTAAGAAAATAAGCATGAGTGAAAAGACAAAGGTCGCATACACTTCTTGATGGCTGCTATGATAAAAGAATCATGTTTCCAGGACAAATAGCAAAGAAATATGGTCCTATCTTGGTGAGCTCAAATTTTAACGACGTGTTACCTCCATTCCAAAAATATAACTCAATTTATATTTGGATATGGTCTTCGAGATGTCATTTTGGCCAATAATGTATTGTAGTATAAGAATATATTATTTAAATAAAAATAGTTGTCGTGATACTTATATGATCAATATTTTTTATCAACAGAAATTTAATGAAATTCGAGATGTGTCACTGAGCATGGTTGGGCTTGTATTAGGCATCATTCACGGACGTGTGCTTGTGGTGTTGTGTGTATCGTATAATCGTGATATTTTTTATAACAACATACCTTAAAAGAAGAAGCTACATTTTTTTTAAGAAACTTTCTATCTAAAAAAATGAGAAAATAGTGATTAAATCTGGCTATCCATGTAGACCGTATTTATACAGTAACAATTAAGATTAGGACATGTCTACTTGCTGGTTATTAATTTTCAAATTAAACTAATAAGATAAACAATTGATAATACAAGGTGAGTTGAACATCATATATTTATCAATTCCATATGGACGTGTGAAATTAAAGGAAACAAAAACTGAGGCTCCATATCTAATACAACTTGTTGTTAACCTCGAAATTATTTTATCAAAAAATAAATCAAAATGGCAGCACCTACAACTCTAATACGAGTTCATGTTGTTCATGATTTGCTAATTATTAATTTTGAATTTGAAGAATCATGAAACTAAGATGGATAGTACAGTGATGCATCAGGTACAAACTCAGTGCTTCCTTATTTTGAAACGTAAAATTAGTAATTCATAAAACCAGTACTAATTTAGAGACCACATGTCTTTTTTATACTATTTTGAAATTTGGAAGTAGTAAAAATCAAAATCAAATTGTTTCTTTTGAAACATAGTACATAGCATGTATATACTCACCCGACAAGGACGCATATCCTACCGTATGAGTACCATAACAAGGCTGAGCTGACGTATCTTTAAATAAGGACATGTCATTCGTATCTCAATGACATATAGAGCCCGCATGAGTCAATAACATGAGGGTCAGGATGATATATTTTTAATTTTATAAAATTATAATGCCATCCTTACAATTTTTCCTTAAATTAATTAAATTGAACTAAGCCATCCATACATCTTATTATCCATCGGTGTGTCGCCTAAACTAAATGTTAGGCCATAAGTATTATCTAACCTGTTAAATCATTCACACTTCAAAGGAAAAAAAACGAATTATTTTCTTTTCAGCCACTCCATAAATTTTCATCAATGTATAATAATGTAAATAGTCCGTATAAATGAAAGTAATGGTATATGTTAACTATGTACAGAATAGACCTGGATATTGATGGGATGTGTTCGGTTTGCTAACACCATGCAGGCACGCAGCGAAAGAGATGGAAGGAAATGGTATTTGTTAATAGGAGAATATGATATAATTAGGCAGTGCTTCACTAACCGGTTTCCACAGACAAAAGAAGCTGCATAGACCACCATCAGCAACAAGTTGCACCATCGGCCGGCCGTGGGTTTTCCATTCTCCGCTGTCGACGTCTTGTCCTGACGAGGGTCAAGGCGCTGCATACGCAGGAAGAAGGTGAGGATGGACGATGCAAGTGACGAAGACAGATTAAAGTGGGCGTAAGGCTATGTTTTTTTAATGAATGATGAAATATTTATATAATTTTAGATAGGTATTTAATAGTATATATTATGAAATTAACTACTATAAAATTGAAATATATTGTATAAAGATGAGATGATAAACTTCTATATAAAAATTGTTTTAAAAAAATACTTTGTTCAATAGTTCGTGAAGCATGCCTAACAAATAGAGAAATAATCTTTAAAAAAATAACGCAACCCAAGTGAAGAGCGGGAGATCAGGATAGGTAGCTAGAGGCAGAATTGAAGTCAACAACTAAGCCAAGCTTGATATACATCGAAGCATAGATGTTAGGAGGATGGATCGAGTCCATTAATTAATTAGGGGTATGCGGAGAACGCAAACCCAGAAGCAGAGTTTCGAGATATTGTGCGCGGAGGAGCAAGCGTACCGCACATGTACATCTTCGTGTGGGCTTCACCGTAATATATGAGCGCATTTGCTAATTGGGAGCTACTCATGAGAGTGGTCAAGATAGGGGTGGATGAAGCCAGCTCTCTTAACAAATGCTAGTTGCAATGATGAAAAAACAACAAAGAAATTTGACGGGCAGATTATGCATGGAAATGCTTCTTAAACCAAAGTGCGCCCTAGCCTCAAATCCATGTATTCGTATCATGCTCATTGAGTGGATCCACGTCCATGTTTTTCTGTGCGATGTATAGGTTGAATTTAACATAGCATGCTTGTGGAGTGACAACTTCTATGTTATTGATTTTTGCATAATTTTCATGAAAATTTAGATGGCATGCCACAAATGAGTTAGTTATTGTAAATTTTTTATTATCAAAACACCCAACTATATTGTGTGCATGTACACACAATGCAATCCAAATGAGAAGATGGTTTTAACTTTCTTTTATATCTTTGCGTTAGCTTTAGTTCTACGAAATATTTTAAACAAAGAGAATATGCTGGAAACATATAATTTATACTCTTATAAAAAAAAGTAGCGATGGATGGTAGTGTGATGGCGGGAAAATCAGAACGGTCCTACGGTGGGATCTATTTTCCGCCAATCGTTTGAGACAACTTAATTTAATTTAAAAATGCGAGAAAAAATAAATAAAAATCAGAAATGTGAATTCATTACTTCCAGAATTCATACATTTACATAAAAATCTTGTTAATTACATCTCCGAGGAGAAAACCCCTAATTAAGAATTCTAACATAAATAAATAAAGCTTACATGGATGCTATAAAGCTAAAAAGTGAAATTTATCCTAGAGCTCCTAATGTTTGTTGAGCCAAGCATGCATGCGTATGGTAGTACTTTTATTTGTAAGGTCCGCGCCGGCAGCACCTGTAAATGGCATGGTCGGTTTAATATATATTTTTTCTTTAAGTTATACGCGCAGACTTATTTTGGTGGCGATATAACCAAGACACACCATATGGAGCATATCATAGAATTGGAACAGTTATTTAGCACATGTATTAATTAACAACATGCCACGACATCGTGGCGCGTAAGCGAGATGGATTTTCGCCTATTCCGATAGTCAAATACCGCGACATTGCTATGAATTCATAATATCTCACTTTTATTTTTACTACGGCATGCGCGGTTGCCAATCCAACCCTCGAAATAGGTGGATGTGAAACATACAGATGTCGAAGTATAGTTATTTATGCTATGCATATAGCTTTAATTATCATAAAGGGGAAATGTTTTAGTTAATTAATTTTATCTATCACCCCATTCCTATTATAGAATGACGTGATCAATTTATGAATACTCTTTCACAACTCAAGGCAGGTATTCATAGCAAGTGAACCCATGCGCGAAGTGCGGCGATGATATAATCTGTTAGCTTATTTTGACATGATTTTTGGTATTCTTTCTTTTAATTATGATTCATGGCAGGTATTCGTGATGAGGGAACCCATGCACGGAGTACGTCGATGAAATATTTTATTATGTTATTTTACCTTGATTTTTGTTTCTTTTCATTACGACTCATGGCATGTATTTGTGACGATAGAACCCATGCACGGAGTACGGCGGTGATATATTTTATTATGTTATTTTAATTTGATTTTTGGTGTTGTTTCTTTTCATTACGACTCATGGCAGGTATTCGTGACAAGAGAACCCATGCGCGGAGTCCGGCGATTATACATTTTGTTTATCTCACTTTAACATGTTTTTTGGTTTTGTTTCTTTTCATTATGACTCATGGCAGGTATTCGTGATGAGTGAACCCATGCGCGGAGTCCGGTGATTATATATTTTGTTAGCTTTAGGAAGCATGATTTTGACACTTGCTCATGATCTCGTATCAATGGACCGAGTCAAAGAACAAGACTCATCCCACCCTGGCGTTGTATCAAAAGACGAAGCCAAAGATTAGGGTCTTCGTATATCCCATTGTGATTTGTCTCAAAAGACCAAACCTACAAACGGGGCCTTGATATGCTCTTGTTTTATAAGAGACAGCAATTAGGAGGAGGCACGAACCAAGAGGATGACAGGCTCCTTGGTTTTCATGAAGCATCGAGGAGGCATTGTCACTTTACCTGTTCACTACCTCGTTGCCGGTGGAATCACTGGTGCCTCCCTCCAGTTTGGAACGGTGGAGCAAGGAGACAGAACGGCAAGCTTGCAGCAGCGTTCTATCGTGTCCTGCAAGAGAAAAAAAAGCAGTGTGCCTCGCCCCTCCCAGCCTTCCTCCCTGCTCTCTTCTCACTTTGAACCTCTATTTATAGGGCAAGAGAGGAGAGCACTTGGATTTTTTTTGTGTATGCGTGGGTAGCTTTGTGGCATAGTGGGTTTGACTGCATGTATGCATGCAGGAAGTGGAGAGAGTGGACTTGATTTGCTTGTGAGTTTGTTTGGGTGACAAGTGAGCCCCTTTTAATTTGAATGGTTTATTAGTGAATATTTGCTAATCATGTATGCATGATGGTGAACGTGTGTGCACGAAGAGTCGATTTATTTTGGTACGCGCTAATTAATTTATTTACGGGACACGTGTATGCATTATATCAAAGTCTACCTCACATATTTTGTTTAGTACTGACAAACATATGGGGCATTTCTTTATTTCGCAACAACTAACCTGCACGTATATAACAAATTTTATTTATTTTAGTCACCGCTGGAGATAAATATTGTACGGTTCGTGTATTTTCCCCTCTTTTTTTTATTGCTATTGAGTATATGATATCACCCGCGGTTGAATATAATGATTTTGTGAGCCAACAAGATATGCCTATATATATATATATTTTTTACCACACGCCATGAATATTTTTATCCGCGCCGCGAATATTTTTATCCACGTCGTGAATATTTTTCTCCACGCCATGAATATTTTTTTATCCACGTCGCGAATATATTTTTTTTCCACGCCATGAATATTTTTATCCACGTCGTGAATATTATTATCCATGTCGTGAATATTTTTATCCACGTTGTGAATATTTTTATGCACACCGTTAATATTTTTATCCACGTCGCGAATATTTTTATCCACGCCGTGAATATTTTTATCCACGTCAAGAATATTTTTATGCACGTCGTGAATATTTTCATCCACATTTATTTTATATAACCTTTCCATCATTTCTATCATTTAGTCTGGATTATTATTTAAATATTAAATTCGTAGCGCATCGGGTACTATCTATTTAATTATATTTAATCCCGAGCCAAAACCCGTGTCAACATAGTGGATGGTGCATCTGACACCCACCCATCAACTCCTTATCTTTTCTAAAAGAAAAAAAATTGACCGTACGTTAACCACATCTACCAACTCTCTATTTTGGTTTTGTTGAAAAATATGTAATGAATAGGTTCACATGTCAGTATTAAATATATGCTGTAATTTATGAGATAATACATGCAAAAAATAATACTAGTAACATATTAATAATTTTTTTAATAAAATCCAGATGTATGGCAATATTATACTATGAATAGAGAATGTTAGCTTTGAAATACAGGCGCTACTTACGCTTTTACCCTCTATTGGTTTTGTTCCATGCGAGAATACAGAACTGCCATGCATGTTAGGCCATGGAGTCATCTATAGATTTTTCAAGCCGTTGGAATTGATGTTGGTATTGAGATACATGCACTAACCAATGGGCAAGCATGTATTCCCTCGTAAAAAAATAACGATGTTTTGACATATATGTTCATCAAAATATTAGTTTGGTTATCGGCTAATAGTATAAAATCTATATAAATATAGTCAAGCTATAGCATTTTGGAACTATTTTAAAGACAAATCGAACCATATCATCTTCAAAAGTTGGATTGAAATTAATATCCAAAAAGAAATTAATTGCAAAATTTTTGATATTTTAAGCATACGTATATTCCATAACTTCGCTATATGGCAACATGGATATACGGGATGTGTAACAGTACAAGCAACTGCTATTTTCTATTTACATTAATTCATATATATATATATATATATATATATATATATATATATATATATATATATATATATATATATATATATATATATATATATGTCATCTATCTACTACTCTCTCCAGTTTCAAATAACTAACACCAGTTACTATTCATTTGAGAGCTTTGACCATTCGTCTTTTTTAAAAAAAATTTATGTGTATCAAAAAATATGTTATATTTATGATGTATGACGTATAAATATATAACAGTACAATTTTCACTGGCAATCAACTGATCGTTTAATTGTTATCAATAGTTAAAGTTAAAATAGTAATGGTCTACAGTGTGACCAGTAACGAAGACGGAGGAAGTATATATATATATTAAAACCAGCTGGGATTTGAGGCCCCTGCGGCGCTTTGCTCTGTCGTGGATACTGCAGCTTGTTGACACGTCTTTCTTGGCCCTTTTTGCCTCTGGCCGTGGAAGGTGCACGGTGCACCATTTGGCTAACAGGGGGGCTCGCTTTCTCTGTTGTGTTTCTGCGGTGGACATGGTTCCTGCTCTGTCAGCATCCGCGTTGCTGTGGCAGAGAAATCCAAGCCGAGAGACGTGTGGTCCTGCAGTGAATACGATGGCCAGCTAAATTGCATATTTCAGTGCGACGAATGACCCCCGTTGCTCTGTTCGCTATGCTACATCTATCTCAAGTTATTAAAAAAAACATGGTGCTAGATTTGATAACAATAAATTTTGTACTCTTTGTTCTAATTCATCGTAATAGAACAGGACTATCCAGATTCATTGCCAAATTAGACCTAATTAAATTGCAGTATTTACCGAAAAATTTAGTTTCTATAGCCACACATAAATAAGGCATGGCTTCCAATATTCCAAAAAAATATATATCGGTAAATAGCGATGCACATAATTTCATTCCCATCATTTTTAAATAAAAATAATAGTATAACAATAATTCAATTTTTGTGTTTACATGTAAATTTAATATTTTAAGTGTCCACATTTTTTCATAGTACTTTATTGTATTGATTAAAACTTTGCATTGTGCGCTCAACTTTTGCATGCAGAGACAGAGGGCCGGTGCTTTGCCTGCATGACATGCGTTTGTATGCATGCGGCGTCATTACTTTACGTACTGCTCCCTCAGTTACTTTTTAATACATTGGTTTCATGTATACGTTTGACCATTTATTTTATTAAAATAAGAATAATATTATTAATTATTTTGTTATTATATGATTTGTTATTATATAAACTTTAATTATGACTGATAATATTATATATTTAGATTAAAATTTTGACTATGTCTTAATTCTTATTACGTAGGATTTATCTATTAAAAATATAAAGTGAAGGTTTTTTTCCAAAAAAACAAATTGTGGCAAAAGACGTGTGTTGCCCAGCCTGACAACACGACAAGTTCCGCGCGCAACGCGCGCATTGCCCTCTAGTATATACATTTTGGCAGGATTCAAAAAATATCAATGGGATTTGAATTGAAACACGGTAAGCAGAATCAAATTAATTGCTGTCCAGTGTACCTCCGCTAAATATTAATGGCAAAATATCTTTCTTCTGAAATTAATATCGAAATGTGGTCACACCCCTTAAATTTTAAGCTAAACATATTAATGGCTAAATATCTACTACTACCTCCGTCCCTAAATGTTTAACGCTGTTGATTTTTTTTACATATTTGACCATTCGTCTTATTCCAAAAATTTATATAATTATTAATTAGTTTTATATTATTTTATTTATTATAAAGTATACCTTTATGCATATATATATATAGCTTTACATATTTTATAAAAATTTTTGAATAAGACGAATGATCAATGATAACGGCATCGGTACGGAGGGAGTACTTCGGTACATATAAATGCGAGCGTGAAACCATGAATCGTGAAAAACTCATAGTAGCATTTTGAGTTGTCAAGAGTCCACGTCGTTTCACCAATGTGACTACACGGGCACTAATTTGTTTTAAGCCGCCGCCGTTCCAACAAATACATAAAGGCCTCGGTTTCGTTTCCAAATTTTTTTTCCAAAAACGTTACATCGAATTTTTGGACATCTAAATAAAGCATTAAACATAGATGAATCCAAAAAACTAATTGCACAGTTATGTAAAAAATCTTGAGATGAATTTTTTAAGCCTAATTAGCCCATTATTAGCCATAAGTGCTACAGTAACCAACATATTCTAATAACGGATTAATTAGACTCAAAAGATTCGTCTCGCGGTTTCTAGGCTAGCCGTGAAATTCGTTTTTTCATTCGCGTCCGAAAACCCCTTCCGACATCCGATCAAATATTTGACATGATACTTCGTCTAAAAAATTTTTCCAATCTAAATACCACCGAAACATATCATGTATCGATTTCCCCCGCTTGACAGCGGGTTCTCCTGAGTTCGATGCTCCTGGCCACGTCTTGCATCCAAATATATCCGGTTTATTCCAACAAATATTTCCACCGTCTTAAAATATAATTTATTGATAAAATTTTATGTACATATGCTTATCAATCTAAATACAAAGTCTAAAAAATAAAGTATGATGGAAAAATCTGAAATTAATTCAAAATTTAAATTTTAAAATTTTAAAATTCAAATTTTAGTTTATCAGAATTAGGCCATATATCCTAATGTAATTTTCATGGACACGATTAACTAGAGTGACATGTCATCTAAAAAGTTTAAAACTAGAATAAAACATCCCTCTCTCAATGCATAGTTTTATCTATTGTTGTTTCTTAGGTTACATATAAGACACAAGCTGTCTAAGTAATAGTGCATACAAGGTTTTATTCCTATGAAACTCATTTCATCTCCCTCTTCATTAATACGTTGTCATATCATCAAAAATATATACATGTCACCTTATTTGTTGCTCATAAAACTTCCACTCAGACTAGCCCAAGGATAATCGAGAAAGATAAAGTTATTCATTTTAACCTACATCACTATACCTGTATAAAGCTATAGGGACTAAAATGCCTTTCACTTTTACCAACCCCATTGCATTTATTCACTGCCTTTTGAAATCACAATACATTTGTCTTCGGCTTTGCCAAACTTTAATGCAGTAATTAATTTTTGCTTATGTTTCTGCATCAACCAAAAATTGTTTTCTAAAACTTATTTTAGGAGTTGTAGGGTTACTGTAGTTTATATTACGGACTAATTTGTTTTTAGTTCCATAAGAAGATGCACTCATAAATTATTCTTTACTGGTTAATAAATCATTTCTCTCATGCTTGATTTTAGCGAAATAATGAGACTGGGACAAACAACATGAGCCAAAGATGAATAGCCTCATCATTTTGCTTCTGCTTATGCTTATAAGCCAAAATTTAAATTCTCAATCTTAAAATTCTAATTGATTTGGGGGTGGGTGGGTTTATTGTAGCGTATTTTCCAATCTTTGCTTTTAGATTGCTAATAAAAAACACACACACATATATGTTTTCTTTATAAATTATTTTTTATTTGAATATATGCTAACAATCACCCTTAAAATCTTTTTGGATGAAGATACTAAGTTATATCTAGAATCATGAAAAAAATATCTCCTCCCCATATATCTATGCCAAATCATGCAAAAACTACTTCCACGTCGTATTATAAGGGAAAAAAAACAAATTGCACCGTAAAATTTTCAATTCAAGATTATAAGTCATTAATCATTAAAGTTTTTTAGTAATAAATCAAATCATAAAAAAATAATTAATAATTATATATTTTTTGGATAAGATGAATGATTAAAAACGTAAGCCAAAAGTCAACGCCATCAAATAAAAAAAAAGAGGGACTAGTTATTTATTTTTTTAGTTATTATCCTCATCTAGCAGTTCTACTTTTATTTTCTTAGAGTTACTTATTATATGACATAAAATTAATTTTCTTAGTAAGATAATATTGTTATTTTCAGCAACAAGTATTCTGTCGACTAAGGCCACAATTTGACATCAGTGCATCTTTGTCAGAAAGGCCTCTACCAACAGACAGTGCGCTTACCTAAACAAAA
Source organism: Oryza brachyantha (assembly GCF_000231095.2). Lineage (NCBI taxonomy): Eukaryota > Viridiplantae > Streptophyta > Magnoliopsida > Poales > Poaceae > Oryza > Oryza brachyantha. Next base: position 13,113,587 of record NC_023169.2, on the reverse strand, counting down.
GAAATACGCATTTAAATATATTTGATTCTAGACTTGTTTTACATATTCTGACGGTTTACAAATTTTAAAAAATAATATCTTCTTTAAGAGATGTGGGTTAAAAAAAACCCTGAAAAAATACACTAGTACTGGATGCATGCATGCATGCACTCGTTAAGCCCAACTGCCCAACACAAACCGGTTCGGGCACGTAGGCACATTCATTCATCGAGAGGGGAAAATGACAATTCATCGGACGTGCTAGCAGTGCTGTGGTCATGTCACTCTTGGTTGCTGGTCGACTGATCACTAAGTCGTGCCGTGCCAAAGAATTTCCCCATCTTCGTCGCCCTCGCCTGCCTGCCCCAATTGCAAATTAAACAGGCCACACCAGGACACTAGCACGACGCATGCACAAATTAACATCCACTAGTTGTCCAACATCGATCCTTGCTGTTTGCTCGCTATAAATTCCCGCCGCGCTCGTCGTCCAACCCTCGTCACAATCTACCCAGGCCCGATCGATCGATCAGCTGCATGCCCAGCGACTCGATTTCGCCACACGGCTCGCAGTGGCACTACCACGCTAGAGCGCGTAGGTTGGGCATGGCGCCCGCTCATCTCGCTCGCCTCCTCCTCCTGGCCGCCGCATTGCCGCTGCTCTTCGTCTCCCGTGCTGCAGGTAAACGCACATACAAAGCCCCTCCTTCGCGTTTGCGTAGCTCGCTCTGCATCAGCGGCGTCAGTGATGACGTACGTCGTGTGTGTGTGTTTGCCTTGCACTTTTACTGTAGATGCGGGCGACGCGGGCGTGTGCTTAGGGATGGACGGGAGCGACCTGATGGACCCGCCGGCCATAGTGAACCTTCTCAAAAGGAAGGGCATCACCATGGTGAGGATCTACGACACCAACCGGACTGTGCTCCAAGCGTTCGCCAACCAGAACATCAAGGTGATGGTGGCGCTGCCGAACAGAGACCTGGCTTCCGGCGTCGGCCAGGACAAGGACAGTGCTCTCAACTGGGTGAAAAGCAACATCGTGCCGTACTACCCGGCCACACAGATCAACGGCGTGGCCGTGGGGAACGAGGTGTTCCAGGAAGCACCTGACCTGACCTCGCGGCTACTCCCGGCCATGACGAACGTGCAGGCGGCGCTGGCGAGGTTGGGCCTCGCCGACGCTATAAAGGTGACAACGCCGATTAGTTTCGAATCGGTCACGCATTCGTCCCCACCATCTTCAGCCGTGTTCCAAGACAACATCGCGCAGTCGGTGATGGGGCCCATGATCGACGTCTTGCACAACACTGGCTCGTACCTTGCGGTTAATTGTTATCCATACATTGCCTGGGCTAAAAACCCTAGCAAAATCTCCCAGGATTATGCTACATTTGGCCCTAACGCGGCAGGTGTCATCGATAAGGCGGGTAACAAAACATACTATAGTCTCTTCGACGCTCAGTTAGATACTGTTTACTACGCTATGATGCATGTTTCTAGTAGTAGGGTGAAGGTTAAATGTGTCGAAAGTGGACATCCCTCGGATGGTCACGTCACCAGCCTAGCCGCCACGCTAGCTAGTCCAGAAAGAAGGCGTGGCTACAAAAGCCAACGCCCGAGCATTCAACAATGGTGTTATCAAACGAGCATTGTTTGGAGCCTCTGGTATATCAGATGTCTCCGTGTACATCTTTGCTCTTTTCAATGAAAATAAGAAGGGTGGTGCATCCATAGAACGCAACTTCGGTCTATTTTACCCAGACTGAACTGAGGTTTACCCTGTTGACTTTCACGACGGAGGCGGTGACGGAGGTAGTGGTAGTCGTGGTTGTCCAACAAAGGCAACCTGGTGCGTGGCGAATCCAACTGTTGGGAATGGTCGGCTGCAAGCAGCATTGGATTGGGCGTGCAGTAACGGTGCGGACTGCAGCACAATCCAACAAGAGAAAGTGTGCTATGCGCCAAACACCTTGGTCGCACATGCATCTTACTCGTTCAACGATTACTACCAGCGCAAGAACCAGGCCAGTGGTACGTGCAACTTCAACGGTGCTGCTTCCATCGTCTATAAGCCTTCATCAAGTAAGTTTTTGCTCCATTTCTTTTTAAGTGTTCAGAGTACAATCGCTTTCTACATCAATTTCTTATGTATTCGCTATTGGTTCACTGAAATACATGTAGGCATTTGTAACCCTAACCCGAGTTGGAGTGTTGCGAAGCCGGAGGTCGGGGATGTACGGCTACAAAGTGCACTAGACTACGCATGCCGCACCTGCACAGATTGCAGCGCCATCCAGCAGGGTGCGCAGTGCTTTGACCCCAACACCAAGGTAGCGCACGCGACCTACGCATTCAACGACTATTACCAGACCGCAGGCAGGGCCAGTGGCTCTTGTGACTTTAACGGTGCTGCTTCCATTGTCTACCAGCAACCAAGTGAGTTCATATTTATTTTGCATTACATTCTATTAACATTAGCACATTTTCATTCCAAGGGAGAGTACATAAGTAAATGGTCCTCACAAGTGTTTGTTATCATCATGTTTACAGAGATCGGAAACTGCGTGCTTGCACCAAACAACGCTTGATTCTGAAGTGTCCCAACATAATACCGGCCGTAAGCTAGCAAACCAGCAGGTCGGCAGGGAGGATGGGATTGAAGAATAAGGATGACGTTGTATTTCCGTTTTGAAATATTACGTAAATGTATCGTTCACTCCAGTTGCAACGAAATGTATGGTAATGCAAATGCACTCGTACAACCTCGGGTTGGTGTGTGCCGTCTCCCTTCATCGAATATACTCCGGTCGACTGACGAGTGATGACTGATTGACAGTCATGCTGGGTTTCCCCCTTGTTGAAACTGACGTAGGGGGTGATCTTTTGCTTTTTTTTTTCATTCTTTTGGTCTTTTTAGACAAAAAAACTAAACATCATATTTAGAAATAAAAAAATAATTTGTGAATGAAACTTAAGCTATCTAAAAGCCAAGATAGGAAAATAAATTACGATAAAAACCCTAAATCGGATATAAGGTTAAAAATTCAAAATTATGGCTCATAAACATAAACAAAATAAAAAAGATGAGGGTGGTAGCTTTGATCTTTTTCAAATAACTAACATTAAATACTATTATTTTCAAATTTTAGCCATTCTTTTTTTTAAGAAAAACGCACGCCCAATAGTAATGGGCCAGTTTGTATCTCAACTAAGTCAATTCAACATGGGCCCGGTTTGTCCAGAAAAAGCCGAAGGCTGACCCAACCATGCCCTTGGGTTGGTTTAGGCTTGCTCAGCTACATCTAATCGTAAGAAATAATTTAGTAGCTCGAGATACTTTTTGTTGGGCCGAAGCAAATCTCATATGATTAGTTTTTTACCATCCTTGAAATAATACGTCAAGGTACTACATTTTTTATGCAAAAAGTGTAGTACCCTAATGTACTAAAAATTTGTACTAAAATTTTTTTGTATCTTGAGATATTTTGCAAGGACGGTAAAAAAAACCCCATATGACGTTCAACGATCATCGCAGCTGCCAATCGGAGGCGACGCTTGCGAGCGAGTCGATCATCGTGAAGAAAACTTTCTACGTACGCGAGAAGACCGGCAAAGATCGATACACTCGTGTATACATGCATAACCATATACTCCATATGCTAATAGCCTTGTTTTTGCGTCGTAATATATATGCTAAAAATAACATACAAGTTTGATGAGCCTATCAGGCATAGAAAGTTTTCAAAGGCGTACTTACAGCAGCCGTGGTTGCATGCGCTGAATGAATCTCCTATCGCACCCATGTGTTTGGGGTTTAGTTCAAAAAAATCACGTCCAATCTTTGAACAACTAAATAAAACATTAAATATAGATAATAGAAAAGCTAATTGTATAGCTAGAAAGAAATCGTGAGACGAATCTTTTAAATCTAATTAGTGCATGATTAGCTATATGTGCTACAGTCAGCTATATGTGCTAATGATGGATTAATTATGATCAAAAGATTCGTCTCGCGGTTTCTAGACGAACTATCAAATTTATTTTTTTCTTCGTGTTCAAAAAACTCTTCCGATATTCAGTGAAACGACCGATGTGACATTCAAATTTTTTTTTTTAACTAAACCGAGACAATTGAAGAGTTTGCTGACAACCATTTCCAAACTGCGGATGAGTGCTGCAGACGGAAGATACAACGGTTGTGACGACAGAGCATGGCCACCTTTTAAAAAATAGATTAAAGTCAAGGCTCTACATCGACACCCATCAGATATTGTAATTGCTATTGATTTCTTGCAAAATATTTCAATAACATTTAAATGCTATTCGATAGGTAAGTATGCATATGAAATTATGAACCAAGTAGAAAAAATGTGAAGAAAATATATAACAGCACCGATTGTTTGGTCTCCAGTTGATTAATTCTAGCACGTTTATCACTGAATAAAAAATAGTTTATAAATAAACTTTTACATTAATTAATAATATCTAGCATGTGCTAGCGATGGAGCACGTGGCACCGGTGACTCATTATCCATCAGTTAGCATACCTAAATTATTGTTCTGTTTCGTCCGAACAGGCCCCATTTTGTAGCTTTTCCCTATTATTTATGGAAGAAATTTCTATTGTATCTAATTATAGGTGTGAAGCAGTGAAACTCTGGATTTGTCAAATATCTATGGTTATCTTCTTTCGGTTATGAAAAGATGAAAGATAAAATATTATCTTCTTTTTTATAATTAATTAATAATATCTACGATGAAATTAACTAATACAGAGTTAAAAATCTAATCTAAAAAGATATGATAATGAACTTTTATATAGAAATTTTATTTTTAAAAAATACTATTCAGTAGCTTAGAAAATACATACATAAAGGACAATGAAAAAAACTAAAAAATAATATAAGTAAAATAACACATATCTAAATTCACCCCATCGGGGAGAGGAAAAATAACAAATCACCAGTCGTGCTAGCTAGGTCGTCTGCCTTGCCAAAGAACACCCTATGTCAGTTGCAAATCAACTTGCATCCCTGCGCAGGACCATTGGGCGGCCGGGCAGGCACACATGCACGCACGAACATGCATCTGAACCCACCAACCAGCAGGCCACGAGTCCACGAGCACTGCCGCTGCTGCCTATAAATTCCCGTCTCATTGCTCGTCTTCCACCAAGGCACCAACCCTCCCTGCTGCTCTGCTGCGAGTACAAGCGGCCATGGCGCTCGCTCTCACTCATCTCCTCCTTGCCGTCGCATTGCCGTTGCTCCTCCTCTCCCGTGCAGGTAACGGACATACGTTACGTCTGTTTGGAAATTATTACCTCTCTTCATATATATGTTTTAACCACCTCCTTTTGCCAGAAAAAAAATTATAAACACATACGGAGTAAAACAATCCGTATTATCAAAGTTGCTGCCTGCTAAACGTACATGACCATAAATCTTTCGTTCGTCATAGGCTCATAGCCTAAACATTTTATAATTATTATTGATCAAAATTAAAACAGCTTAAGTCAGAATTGCCAAGTAAGCACAAACGGAGAGTGCTAACTTCCTCCCTCCGTTCCTTGCAAATTACAATTTTAGTCGAAGAGTTTGTCCTAAACGGAGCACATATATATTTCTAACTAGGGGCTGAGTCCGGTGCATTCTACTGGTAGTAGTAGAATCTAATCTACGTCATTGATCTATTTTTATTAGACGACCATGATTAAATTATACTACTAATAATATTAGATGTAGTAGAAATTTGAAGGGATAATGTCATTCTTTTTATTATGATCTTTACTATAAAAAAAGAGTAGAAAATACTACTAATCAATTTATTAACAAAGTACCAAAATACACTTTTAAATCAATGGATGAGATTAGTTCTACTGGTAGTGGAACACTATCAGTAAAATGCACCGGAGAGATAAAATACTACTAATCAATTTATTAACAAAGTAAGTCGTTAATTTTATTTTCGTTTTAGTCACTGAACCAATATGTACTCCATCCTCCTAGCTCCTTGTTTCTTACAGATAAAATAGTGGTTTAACCTTCTTCTTAGTTTGCCTTTGACTAGCTAACACTACGGCATTATAATAACAGCAGCAAAAAATTGTTGCTTTACACTGCAGATGCGGGCAAGGTGGGGGTGTGCTACGGGAGGGACGGGAACAACCTAATGAACCCATCGTCCGTGGTGAATCTCCTCAATGGAAACGACATCACCATGGTGAGAATCTACGACACCAACCAGATTGTGCTCCAAGCGCTGGCCAACCAGAACATCAAGGTTATGGTGGCCATGTCCAACAAAGATCTGGCTTCTGGCGCCGGCGACGATCCGAGCAGCGCACTCAGCTGGGTGGACAGCAACATCGTGCCGTACTACCCGGCCACACAGATCAACGGCGTGGCCGTGGGGAACGAGGTGTTCCAGCAAGCACCTGACCTGACCTCGCGGCTACTGCCGGCCATGAGGAACGTGCAGGCGGCGCTGGCGACGCGGGGCCTCGCCGACGCTATGAAGGTGTCGACGCCGATCAGTTTCGATTCGGTCAATGTGTCGTTCCCACCATCTTCGGGCGTGTTCGGCAGCATCGCGCAGTCTGTGATGAGTCCCATGATCGACTTCTTGCAGCAGACCGGCTCCTACCTCATGGTTAATTTCTATCCATACATTGCCTATGCTAACTCTAACGGCAAAATCTCCCTCGACTATGCTACATTCGGCCCTAATGCGGCTGGTGTGGTCGATTCAAGAAGTGGCATCACGTACTATAGTCTTTTCGACGCCCAGTTGGACGCTGTTTACTATGCTATAAATCGGGTTTCTGGTGGTAACATAAGAGAAACAATGGCTATGCAAGGAGGCCGTCCGAGTCAAAGGGTACCCGTCGTATGTACGGAATGTGGGCACCCCTCGGGTGGTCGACTACCTAGGCTGGCCACGCTAGCTGACGCAGAAGAGGGCGTGGCTACAAAAGCCAACGCCCAAGCTTTTAACAATGGTATTATCAGACGAGCATTGTTTGGAGCTTCCAATATGCCAGATGTCTCTGTGTACATATTTGCACTTTTCAATGAGAATGAGAAGGGTGGTGCATCCGTAGAACGCAACTTCGGTTTGTTCTACCCTGACGGAACGAAGGTTTACGATGTTGACTTTCATGGCGGTGGTCGTGGTTGTCCCACAAAGGCGAGCTGGTGCGTGGCGAATCCAGACTTAGGGAACGATCAGCTGCAAGGAGCGTTAGAATGGGCGTGCAATAACGGTGCGGACTGCACCGCAATCCAACAGGACAAAGCATGCTATGAGCCAAATACCTTGTCGCACACGCATCTTATGCATTCAATGACTACTACCAACGCAAGGGCCAGGCCAGCGGCACGTGCAACTTCAACGGCGCTGCTTCCATCGTGTACAAGCCTTCATCAAGTGAGTTTCTGCTCCATGCATCTCTTTTGAGTCTTTAGAATACAATAGTCGTTTCCTACATCAATTTCTTATATTCTCACTATTTATTCACCGGCATATATGCAGGCATATGTGACCCTAACCCGAGCTGGTGCATTGCAAAACCGGAGATTGGGGATGCACAACTACAAAGTGCGATAGACTATGCATGTGGCACCTGTGCGGATTGCAAGGCCATCCAGCAGGGTGCGCAGTGCTTTGACCCCGACACTAAGGTATCACACGCAACCTACGCATTCAACGACTATTACCAAACCGCCGGTAGGGCCAGTGGCTCATGTGACTTCAACGGCGCCGCTTCCATTGTCAAACAGCAACCAAGTAAGTTGACGTAGTACGTTCTACAGTCCGTTAAATTTGTATGAATCTCGTACTAGCAATAATTTGTATTGTTTACCTAATTAAAAAAATCGGCCCCTTTCGTTATAAGGGAGCAGTAAATGTTTCTCACACGTGTTTGTTCAATCATATTTGCAGAGATTGGAAACTGTGTGCTCCCACCAAACAACCTTTGAAATGAACGGCCTCCACAAAGAGGAGGAGCCGGAAGCAAGCCTACCAGCAGCACGACAGTCAGAGGATATGGTTGTAGAAAGTCCACATTATTGGACAAATCAATAAAAATAACGATGTGATTGTATTTCCGGTTTGGAAATTTAAGCAAGTACGTACATGTACCGTTCACTTATGTTGAAATTAATTAACGAAATTTGAGGTTTAGACATTCAACCCAGAGAAATGTGTACAACTGTACACATCCAAACTTCTGCTGGCGACTGTGCACCTGGTCCGTTTAGTTTCTAAATTTTTTTTCCCAAAAACATCGTATTGAATCTTTGGACATATAAATAGAGCATTAAATATAAATAAAATAAAAAACTAATTGAATAGTTATGAGAGAAATTGTGAGACGGATTTTTTTAGCCTAATTAGTGCATGATTAGCCATAAGTGCTACAGTAATTCATATGTGCTAATGATGGATTAATTAGGCTTAAAAATTCGTCTCGCGGTTTTCAGGCGAGCTATGAAATTTGTTTTTTCATTCGTGTCTGAAAACTCATTTCGACATCCGGTCAAACGTTCCATGTGACAGCAATTTTTTTTGTTTTGGTAAACTAAATACACCCAAGTTGTCCGATTGGCTACAATGATGGCCATGCTCAGCTTTAAACTTCCCCTTGCTGAAATTGATGTAGCTTCTGACGTTGGGGGTGATTATTCAGGTGTTTCATTAAAAAAGTCAAACAATATATTTACAAAAATAATTATAATAATTTTTAAATAAAAATTTTATATACATATTCTTAGCAATATAAAAGGCAAGGCTAAAAAATAAACTTCGGTGAAAAACCTCAAAATCATCTCTATATTTAAGATTAAAAATTCAAATTTTGGTTTATAAGCTAAGCAAACAAAGCAAAGGTTATACGGAGCTTTCATAACAAATTATTTTTTTAGCTCCTATGCAACAGTACTCTCTTTATTTCGTATTATAAGACGTTCTGGTTATGGTTAAATCTATATATTGATTTAGGTATATTTTTTATATATATGTCTAGATTCATAAACATTTATATGTATCTAGTAAATCTAAGAAAGTCATATATTGGAAAACGAAGGGAGTAGGACTGATTAACTATCACAATACTATTTTTCTAAAAAAACAGTTAACACAAAGTGGCTAAACGTACAACACAAAATTATGAGCAATATAATGGAGAATTCATCTCCGGTTATCCCATGATTATACTGCTAATTTTATTTGTCACTGAACTAATAAAACAAAAGGGAAATATGATCGTAGTGGTTGATGAGATGAGAAACGAAGTGAGGTCAAGGAAACGTGATTCCAGGTACGCCCGTTCCTCTACATCATTTGTCTATCAAAGTCAGGTCAAATGTAGGTGAGTGTTGCTTCTCAGAAAACGCGTATAATAGTCTCATTGGCCCTCGTCAATGGGGCAAACGCGGAAGTGTATGCGTTACTGTACTGGGAAGCTAGCTAGTATCATACCACGTGGTGTGGATGTAAAATAGAGAAAAGGAAGTCTTGACGGACACTACAGTTAAGTGATCCATCCTAATTGATTCAATCATCATTTGTCCACATGCACCATTCTTGTTTTTTTGTTCATATGGTGCATGTTAAATTATTTGCGAAACGCTTCAGATCTGACGCTTTTTCATGTAATGCATTGTAAATTATTTGGAAAATGCTTTAGATTGGGTGCCCGATTTGATCAGAAATATCATCCACCTCTCGTGCTCCCTCTCACCCCTCGTCACTATGTGGCTTCTGTGGTAAAGCTGCTATAGCTGGAGGGGATGCAATAGGTCTGTTCGGAAAGCTTTAGATTTTAAGAAACTGCTGCTCGATAGCTAGCTTTGGAGAATATGTAAAAGCTACTAAACAGAGTTTTTGGATTCTTAGAATCTATAACTACAGATTCTCAGAAGCTGTGAACGGTTTGAGACAGCTTCTGTCAGAAGCAGCTTTTGGAAAAAGCTGCAGCTGGAAGAAGCTCCCCAAACAAGCATAATGGCTGCCTCTAGCTCCTAAAGTCCGCTTCTGTCGTCCTAGTCTTTTTGTTTCTATCTATTTTTATAAGTTAAAATTTAAATTTTTAATTTAAAATTTAGATTTGATTTTAGGGTTTTTAACAAAGTTTATTTTCTAGTGTTAATTAGCTTTTAAATCACTTTTAAATTACTAAGATTACGTATATAAAAGTTTTATCTATAAATTATTATTTTTTTTTGCAAATATGTCCTTTAACAGGAAAAAAGCAACAATCACCCCTAAAACTTGTTAGCTTGCGCTGCCAGGAGTTGACTTTGACGGAGGCAGAGCATTTTCATCGTGCCGCGGTTAACTCGTCGGCGCTGGTACTCCTTCCTTGACAACTGAAGAAGAGAAATACACTACATATATACTAGATAACATGGCAACTTAATATTTCGATGATTCAACCAATGTATATTAATATTTATATTGTTAAGAGATACTAAGAAAACCATATTTTACGAAATAAAATCTAGCACCTCTCATTATACCAGTTGCCAGCGGATACCAAACTATACATCAGAAAATGCAGCATCTTCTTTAATAGTAGAACTTCTCAAGTTATATTGTATGAGCATTTTTTTTCATCCTTCAGCAAGTACCACTATTTTCAATATAAAATTGGTACTATTCAAGAGTGGAAAAAATGTTCATATTGCACGTAGTATATATATTGGCCTGGCTACACTTTCGACAAAATCGATTCTCCTTTCCCTGTGAGCCGCCCACGATCCGGTATAACATTGGCCCTACGTGCTGTGGTAATATTGTCCCTTGTCCGGCCAGCGCTTTGTATAATATTGTACAAAGTTCGGTATTGGCGATTGCAAAATATTCTGTCAAGTACTCTCCCCCTTGACTAGATCAGAGAGTGACAGATAGTCGTTGGCTTGTGTAGCTAGGAGTATAAACAAACAGTGGAATGGAAAACAAACCAACCTGCCTTAAATTTTCCACACGGGTAGACGAAATGTGGAAAATAGCAGACCAAGTTAATACATATCTTCTTAATTCCAAGTCGTCGTCTTCGTCACGAGGAATAAATTCCTGCGTGCACCAACATGAGGATCGATACAATGTACAAGTTGGGCAATTGGCAAGGGAAGGTACGTACGTACAGAGAAACGTACAAGACCGTACGCACAGCTAGCTCTGACAGTTTGACGTGCTGTTTGGTTCCACGGATTGGCCGGATACTCTACTATCTACTAGTACGTGCTTGCTACATTTCCAAAACACAAAAAAAATATTAAGTATTTTTTTTAATATCTACATTTTATAAATAATATAAAAACACTTGTATTTTAGAACGCAGTAGTATCACTGGATTCTCAGGATTGTAACGTGCCTGGGTCTTATCGTGGCTTGGAATCGACCCCTTCAAGCTCAAATCCCGTGGCGCTCTCTCTCTCTCTCTTTGAATTGCGTCGTCCAACAGGACGCTGGATCAGATTGGCCTTGATAGCCAGGCCATGGATCAAGAAAAAAAATACCCGGGCTTTGAAAATCCCCTTCTTCGAATGTATTGACAAAGCTTTAGCCTACTTTCCTACAAACATACGGAAAAGTACGAGAAAAGTATATTTATATAAATAACCTTTCCAGAGGATGAGAGGAGTAAAGTATATGATATCAAAAGCAAATAATAGTTTTGTAAATAAATAAATAAATAAATATTAAAAAAAATCACAAAAGAGATAGGAATGGCCAACCTATGAAGTGCTCAAATGGGCCTATTTATATTAAGAGTAATTTTACCTTAATAGAGTACTACTAGAAGATATTGTACTTTGAAATTTGAGATATTAAAATTTTAAGTGTAAATATTTTATACGTAGAGATACTTTCTCACATAATGGAAAATTGCACTTATATTGAATTGGGCCATTTTGTGTCCATATTGTTTTAAGGCTTCACCCTTCTTTCTCCCCCAACCAATGATTGCTTGTTTATATTCATCTTCCCACCCTCTCAAAAATAGTTCGGCTTCATCGAATGGCCGAGCAGCTGAGTTCCATCTCTGGTTGTCCTCTCTGGCATGAACTGCTGAGCCGTATTTGAAGAGATTTGCTTCGGTCTAACAAAAAGTACCTTGTGATATCGATACCTCGAGGTAACAAATCATTTCTGATCGTTGGATCTAACAGTGTACATCCTACTCAGCTACATCCAATAGTGAAAAATGATTTGATACCTCGAGGTACCGGTACCTCGAAGTACTTTTTGTTGGACTTGATCAAATCTTATATTTGAAAGGTTTTCAAGAATATCGGAGTGTGCACTACAGCCTGTGAATATGATATAGATTAAAAGGAACGCATAGAAAATATTCTATATAAGTCAACATTAAATACCACCGGTTATAAATAGCAATATGCAATATGCGTGTGTATTAGACCAGGTTTGATATGTATAATATATCTAACCATTTTTTAATAGTAAGTGATTTACAATAGATACAAGTACAAAAATTTTATATTTTTGAAAGTTAGTTTTTGGATATATTTCGAATTTTTTGCAATGTTTTATTTAGTTCAAACAAATTAAATTTGATCAAAATCTTAATATGAAGACTCTTTTCAACAAAGAAAGTTTTATTTCCAATTTGAAAATTTTGAGTAACCCTTGTACTTAAAGAATTGAAATTTTTAACTTAAAATTTAAAACTCCCAACTCATAATTTAAAACTTTTAACTCATTTGTTTCAAAGAACACTACCAGATCTAGCAAATGAGATATAGCAATACATGCATGATCTATGTTGTCATTTTATAATTGGATCTACTTCTGTCTATTGCAATTATAAGAATAACAATATATATCATGCATGTGTTGCTATATCTCCTTTTGTGTGTTCCACATCTTTACATCGATCGTCAGTTTGTTGATGCCTTTATGGGGGTAAAGAAAATAGAAGCATTTTCTTATGAGACCTTTTACAACACCCCAACTAGGGATTGTAGTAGTAATAACAGTTTAGTAAAAATTAAATCGGTCAGTCGGTTGTCATGGTTTATTTTCGGCCACTGTTTGAACAAGGTGGAAGGTACGTTGTTTCAGTAATTTTGTTGTGCTCCCATCCGAGGCGAAGTAAGGGCTGCGATCGCTCGGCCCAGGTCGTGCGGGCCTCGGGCCCCCTCACTTAGCTGCCTACATGCATGCTTTACAACTTTGAACTCTAATGTGATTATCTTTTGGCTGTTTTGGTGAAAAAGAAATCAGATATTAGTGAAGGACCTAATATTAGGTAGAAGTGTGGCTTCAAATCCAAGCCGAACACACTTAGACGTTTTTCTTGGTGAAACAAAACGAAACAGTATAATTGCAAGCGAAAATTAATTTATGAATAAAACTTTTATATGTGTTGTAGCGTTGAAAAAATCCCACGTATAAACATGAGATGAAAGAAAAGTTGAGAATATAAGATTGTTGTCGCGCACTATTGTTGGGTGATTATTGCTCAATTTGTGAAAGAAATGGATATTGTCAAGAAGTAATTTTATTGAAATCAGTGGTAGGAGATTGTGAGCGAGCTTAATTAGTTGCAACGAAGTCAGCTCATGTCGTTCATGCTTTTACTACACATACGACCAGATTTAGCAGAAATAGATCGCCTCCATTGGATCTAATCTAATGGATGCACGGTTCACGACCACTCAAGGATACTCTAAAAAAAATCCTTCTTATGAGGGAAGGGAACAGAAATTCAGTGATATGGTTAATGCCCGTCGTTGTTCCACAACGGGTGATTGCTTGGGTTTTATGAAAAACCAATCGACAAATTTGTAAATAAAAAATAATTTATGTATAAATTTTTATATTCATATTTTTAGAGGTGTAAACGCTAATGTTGAAAATAAACTTTGGTAAAAAATATCAAAATCAGCTCTAAATTTAAGGTTGAAAATTTATATTTTGATAGGTTGAGTGTGCATGCCATTGACAGTCATATTGATATTCTACCACATAAAGTCTTCCCCTAAACTGCAAAGAAAATGATGGCCATTAATTGGCATGTATATGCATGTGGCGATAGCGCCTACTCCACTGGACTGAACAAAAGATATTTCTCTGAATGGGACCATCACGAAACGAAGGGATATGGTCTCTATGCACACCACTTAATTAGCATGGGCATATCCCATTGTTAGGCGCTCTACTTGACCTCTACTTGTTGGGCCTTTTTTCCACACGAGTAGACGAAATGTGGAAAAATGTCACAACATGTTAGGTTTCTGAGTCAATTTATACGGTTTTTCCAAGTCGCTGTGGCAGTGTCCCAAAGCAAAGGCCACGTACTCAAAGGAGGACCGGATACGTAGGATAGTATACAATAATTAACAAGCGTGCGTGCGTGCGAAAGAAAAGAAAATCATATATAGGTCAACTGATGCCAGTATGGTGCTAGCTAGCTTGCAACAATGCATGTCACGATCGATGTATTTGGAAGATCATACTGATGGACGTATCGAGTCCACTAACCACAGCAGCAAGCAGCAAGCTGAGGATATCGGATAGGATGATCGTCTGTGTTCTTTTACGTCTAGAACATAAAAGATAAAATATTACTCCCACCATTCCAAAATATAAGACAAAATCACTTTACTTATATTTCAAAATTAATATAAGACACGCATTAATTACATTGCCACATGTATTGGTAAAACAATAAACTAAAGCAAAAATAGATAGTATGCATTGGCTGGTTTATACTATGTAAATGTATGATTAAATATTTCTTGGTCTTTGTATATAAGGTGGTTGTGCCTTATATTTTAGAACGCATGGAGTATTTATTTTTTTATAGTTATTTAATATATAAATAATAAAATTAACAACTATAAAATTTAAAAACCTACTTCAAAAAAAATATAAGACAATAAATTCCTACGTAGAACTTTTCTAAACCCGTTCAAATAACGTTGGCAGCGCTACCGTAGCGGAGGCCAAATCCATGTGGTGAGTGTGTGCATGGGGTGGCCGCGGTATAGTGCGTGGTACGGGAGCTAGCGCATCGGACACAGGTGCGTCGACATCGACGACTTGACCAGCCCGTACGAGTCGCACACGGCCTCGTGAGCAGCAGTTTGTCAATCGGCAGTACTGCAATGCACGCTAGTCGTAATCATCATCTATCTGCAGGACCGGGCCACGGTCCTGATGAGACAGCGACCTAGGATTAGGAGCAGTAGTAGTATGATTTTTCTTCTTGTGCAACTGCAGTATTACTACTATTAATTTCAGCAGGATTGTGCTAAGGCCTTGTTTAGTACTTAAAAAAAAATTTCTAAAAACATCACATCAAATTTTTGGACACCTAAATAAAGCATTAAACATAAACAAAACAAAAAACTAATTGCACGGTTACGGAAGAAATGTTGAGACGAATCTTTTAAGCCTAATTAGTCCATAATTAGCCATAAGTGTTATAGTAACCAACATATGCTAATGATGGATTAATTAAGCTCAAAAGATTCGTCTCGCGGTTTACAGGCTAACCATGAAATTCGTTTTTTCATTCATGCCCGAAAACCCCTTTTGACATTTGGTCAAATATTTGACGTGATACTTTTTTCAAAAATTTCTTAATCTAAACATCCCCTAAGGACAGGTGTTCGCGAGACCACGGTTACCGTCAACGTAACCGCGACCTACGCCAAGGGTAGGTAATGGAACAATCACGTCAGCGATCAATAAATTGGAGGTGAATTTAAAAATTTGAGAAAATTTAGCAGAAAAAAGATGTGGTGCAGGTTGATTTATGGGATAGTATTGTGTGAGAAAATGATGAAAATTTATATTTTCTGACTATTTAAAAATCGTTAGTGAAAAATAACAACCAAAAAGAAAAATGGAACCGTTTATTTGAACACCCATCAGGATAGTGGCAAAGCTGCTCGAAGGAAGGGGTTCCGACGAACCCCCTCGAAAAAAATTTTAACTAAATTTTATGAATTTTCGCCATATATTTGTTTTTTCGATCCAAATTCAGATACCCGTGACACCCCCTCTATTTCGCTTTAGCTTCGCCCCTGCATCAGGACCGAAGAGAAGCAGGAGACCAAAATATATATCCCCACCCAATGGGCAATGGAGCAAAACGTGGAGAGGGATTAAAATATATCGTGTTGTATAATGCACACTACTATATTTGAACTATTGCTTTGTATTATGTTATGGACTATTCTCTACTTAGCATATTGTCTATGAAGTATAGGCAATAACTTATTTCTGGTTCTTCCTATCTGTTATGGTTTGAAATATGCTCGGAATATCACTTGCGTTGTGCAATAATTATGACTTATCATTTGTCATGAATATAATTGTTATAATGTCATGAATTTAATAAAGGTCGTGCCAAAATTTTACTTTTTCCCCCAAAACATATCCTAACTGTCAAAATTAAACATGTCTGCTATAAGCTATTTTCTTACAATTTTATGGTTTTTTCAGACTCTTTTATAATTTTCTACCATCAGATCATGCTTGCCACACAGTTTTGACCGACAAATCCACAGTTACCGTGGATTTTGAATTCAAAAATATGAAATTCAAATTTACGACGACATCCGCAGTTTTCGCGGTTACGGTCGGAGGTCCTCCTGGGGTCCTGCTTGGGATGGTCGGGCCGTATCTGGGCTTTATTTCTAGTTTAATAAATGCACAAAACTTTAGTATACGATGAATGCCCTTAGTGAGAGTATTCATAAAGTTGAAGTTAATTAAGCGCTGCAAGGAAACAATTAAACTGATGAACAGAAACACATCTAACGGCAAAATGTTTCTACCTCTGGTGCAGATGGTGGTATGATGTTCTGTCAACGATCGCCTCTAATTAGGGATGGAAATAAATTGTATCTAATTAGGGCTGAAATAAAGTGGATAGTTTTCGTCCACTCTAGATAAAAACGAATACATATACAATTCCTACCGGATAATTTTAGGATATATTGTAGATCTAAATACGAGTATGGATTTTTTTTTTGCGTACAAACACGAATATGGTATGACTGTTTTGACTGAGTGTGGGTAATATGGATATCTAGGTATAGGTATAGTTAGGCCGCGTTTAGTTCGCAAAAAACTTTTCGCAAAAACATCACATCGAACATTTGGACACGCATTAAATATACATGAATATTAAAACTAATTACACAGTTATGCGTGAAATCGTGAGATGAATCTTTTAAGCCTAATTAGGACGTGATTAGCCATAAGTGCTACAGTAACCAATATGTACTAATGACGGATTAATTAGACTCAAAAGATTCGTCTCGCGGTTTCTAAGCGGAATCTGAAATTTGTTTTGTAATTAGAGTACGTTTAATACTTCAAATGAGTGTCCAAAAACTTGATTTGATGTTTTTGCGGGATCTTAATATATGGATATCTGCAGAGCACTTAATGTATCTATTTCATGTTCTTTGCTCTTGTTGTCTAACTAACTTTCTTAAGTTTTTAAAATTATTTTAGTGTACAAAACTAATACATGCTATTTACATTATTTAACGTTAAAAACTGCCTGTCCAAATTAGACATGTTATACCAAATTAGCTTTGTTATACGTTGATAAATTGTATCTCTAAGAGCAATTTATGGGATTATCATGTTCTGAAAAATATCTGTGTTTGCATTTGTATTCTTTCCTTATTTGTATTGAAAACAATTCGTTTTTATTTTTTATCCGAGTTATTCGTATCATCTAACAATATAACAGTATGGGCTTTATCCATCCGTATCTGCTCGATCTGTTTTGTTCCATACCTCTTAGTGAAATTTTTTTGATTTGGTTCGATTGGATTCAACAACGTCACCATGTGCTAGTTTTCTTGTGAAAGGTTTTCCCTCCAAGACATCTTTGGATGAAAAATCTAACACTGGACATATTGGAAGACAAGTGTTGATTCCTTCTGGAAGATATTGCCACAGACAGTTTCCCATATAAAATGTTCTCATTTAGGTTTAACTAGAGTATTTTTACTGCATAGCAAGAAGGCATATGCACGTAAAGTTGACCAACGTTTTCTTCCCTCTTTTAGCTAGATACATCTCTATAAGGTGCACCCATAGGCCAGTTTAATTTCATATTAAATAATATATTATCCATTATCCGAAAGGAAGTAGGGTTGCTTATAGTGTTATAGAATGGTGGGCATCTAGGTTTTGCTTTTTCTTTCCATTAGACAACTATATCTAGTAAACAAAGAGGATGATCGTTTTGTTTTCGAGGTATTTATAAATAAAAAATAATTTATAAATAAAACTTTTATATATATTTAATTAGCGATCTAAAAGTAAAGACTGAAAAAAACTATGATAAAAACCTTAAAATCAATTTCAAATATAAAGTTGAAAAATTAAATTTTGGCTTATAAGTATAAAAAGAAGAAAAAAAACCTGGAGCTGAAAATAAGAATTGGTTACCTTATGAATAGGGATGGATGTTGGTCAATCCGTCGAAAATTTGTGACCAGCTCTAGTCCTACTACATAAACTAAGTTTTATTTTTTTCATGTCAACTTAATTCATCGAGTTAAGCTAAAACACACTCTGAATTACTCCTGTGCCGACTCACGCCTATCTCTACTCATGAATCAGCTGATAGATACCTGCACTCTCATGGGCAAAGCAAAAAAGGGCACCTATTCTCCTTGGTTTGTTGGTGGGTGACACACGGTTGTGCCAAACTCATTCGGTGCGAAACACTTACGACTATTAAAATTTTAAAACGTGTCTATATATAGAGAGAGAAAATGATCCTCCTTGGCAGAAGAGATATATTTGCTCCTACTTGGTGTAAACAAGATTACTTCTTCATCTTTAGAAAAAAAAAAAAGAAATGGGCCAGGCATACCTGAAGCCCAAAATGCCTTTTTACATGACAATGAAAAAACTCGTTGATAAAAAATCGTGCTAAATTTAAAATTTAATTTCTCATTAATAAGGTGAAACAGAGCAAATCTGTATAGCCTGAAGAGTGCAGGGCCGCAGGCCCTTTCTGAATTTCTCACACAGAGTTTGGGAGCTGGTCAGCTCTGGAGAGCGAGCAAAGAACAGAGCACTCACCTGGGTGTAGAGTGTCATTATACACCTTATGCTCCATATGTCACGGATGGAGATGGTAAATACGTATAGAAATATCAAATATATATGACTATTTTTATATAATAAATGGAAATTTAGATGATTCATAAATAAAATTAAACTTAGCATTCAAATCAGGATTTCTGCTTCAGGTGACTGGGCTCGTAGTTTTTCCTTTATTTTGTTGACAACCATTGTGTGGCAGTACCGTGGAAATGTAGGGGACTGGACATGGTCCCTCTTTCTTTGCATGTCTGTCCTAAAATATTAAGCTATTTGCCATTGTTTAAATTTGAGGACAAAAGGAAAAGAATATGAAACATCTTAAAAATAAGGGATGATTGAGAGCAGAGCAGTGGGATGTGGGTTGGGGTATGACTACATAAAAATTAAATTAGGATGGTTGATAGTGAAAGTAGTACTTCGAAACTGAAGTCATTATATTTTGGAACCACTTTACTTCCATTTTAACCTAAGTTTCTCATTCTGAAAAGCCATTTTATTGGCAACACCATGTTTATTTTTATGGACAGCCTCAAGGAAGACTTAAATGTAAAAATAGAACTTGTGACTTGTGACAGGTGGTGATCTTAGAAGCCCGCCTATAAAAACCATAATTTTACAAATGGACCTCTTAAAGAACCATCGATAATGAACAATAACCCTATCTTTATATCTAGACCTCCTTACAACACCACCTGTGAAAAAAACCTTACTAAACAAGGCAAATTTGATGCCCAGCTACACTTCCATCTCCTCCTTCACCTCTCTTATCTCTTAGATACCTTACGACCGGCTTTCTCTCACACATCTAACACTCACATGAGAGAAGAAAGGAAGCAGAGGAAGGAGGCACACTGCGGTGGGTGGATCCAAATGGGCGAGGAGAGACAGTAGTGGGGAAGACAAAGGGGAGGGATGTTGATCAACGGATCCTAGCAGGTGATGGTCCTAGATGGCAGGAGCAGAGTAGATCTAGGTAACCATGTTCACGACAAGTGCTCTAGTGCCATGATGGTGAGGTAGTTGGCCCCCTCCTCCATCCATGGTAATGACATTCTCGGTAGGCCTCAAGCTGTTGAGGGCTCAGCGTTATTTTGTGTACAAAGATAACAAGGGGTTAGCCTCGGCCCTCCATCCTATAGCACGGGACCAAATCTATCATCTTGGGGCCTATATTCGGCTGAAATCGCTTGTGTCGGGGTTTCTAAAATTTTTTCCACAACCATCGCCCAAAAGTAAAGTAGAAATGCCCACCAACGCCGTGGCTTTCTTCGTGGCCCTAAGGAATGCACGTCCTATCTACATCGCTACCGTCTTCTCTTCGATTCTCATGGTGCTTGTGGAATTCATAGGATTTATGGAGTCAATGATATTGATGAAATCTGTTGTGAACAATTGTGAATTTTTATATGGCAGGCCATGTGTTTGGATTTCTAATTGTGCAAATGATTTAGAAGTTTCTGAATTATAGGTTGTAATTATATTGGATTTAAATTTTCACTCTTTTGCAATAAAAAAATATATGCACAGTTGGTTCCCGTAGGAAAATATATTTTCGTAGGCGGTCGTGGAACTAATGGTAAAAATCGACGATTAGTACCAGCTTTTTACTACTGGAGGGCGCTCTAGCCTACGGTGGAGCTGCATTGTGCATGAGGGGTTCCCACAAACCGAGTCCAGAAAATTTTTACCTAAAGTTCATCTATTTTCATCGTATATACAACTCTCTAATCCAAACTCAATTACCTGAAACGATCTAAAGTTAGTTCAAAAAATTTAAAAGCAAATGCGTGCCACCCCCTGTAATTTGTTCTACTCCATTGATCCCTGACTAGCCACATGCAAAAATTGAGTCTAGGTGTCCACATAAACATATGAGATTGAATTTAATTTCTAGATGGATGAATAAGAATAGCAATTCATGTCCAATTGTAACTATTTACTTTGTTCCATATTATAAGATGTTTTAACTCCACCTACATACATCTATAAATCAATAAATATGTCTTATATATGTGTATAGATTTACATTCATATAAATCTAAACAGAACGAAAACATCTTATAATGTGAACCGAGGTAATATCTATGTTTCTCCACGTGCAAATCATGTCTTAAATGATCATAATTCTATATTTTTCGTAAGTAGTACAAAAAATGAGGGCAGAAGCTGTCAATAGTTTAAAATTGTTAATTTGGTATCTCCTTTTTTATTTGACGTCGTTTACTTTTTAAGTTACGTTTGACCATTTATTTTATAAAAAAATATATGTAATTATTAATTATTTTATTATGATTTGATTTATTACTATAAAAACTTTAATCATAACTTATAGTTTTGTATATTTGGATAAAAATTTTAAATATAATGAACAGTCAAACGTAGATATAAAAATCAACGGACTTAAATAAGAAACAGAGTTTGGTCTTTTTTTTTTTGGTCAAATGAGTTTGACCATGGTCGTTGCCGCCTTCGCGCACGCTGCACCTCCAGATCCTCTCATCCTCACTTCATTGCGTGCTATAAATTCCCGCCAATGTTTACCTCCTCTCTCACACACCTCGCCTCGCATTTGCCCTGCAGCTTGCTTGCCACCGCAGGAGTCATCACCAAAGCATGGCGACCTCTAATAACTTCCTCCGTATCGGCCTCCATGGCGCCGTACTGGCGCTGATGTTCTTCTCCCCTGCAGGTGAAGTTCAAGTTTTGAGGAATAGATTGAACGGCAAATGCAGCTTCGTAACAATTAATAACGACAACTAATTCTTCCTGGAGTGAACTGCAGAGGCGGGAGAGATCGGCGTTTGCTGGGGGACGGTGGCCGACAACCTGCCGGACCAGTCGTCGGTGGTGCAGCTGCTGAAGAAGAACAGCATCACGATGGTGAGGATCTACGACGCCGACCGGAAGGCGCTAACGCAGCTGGCCAACACCGGCATCAAGGTGATGGTCTCGCTGCCCAACGAGCTGGTGAGCTCCGCGGCGGCGAGCCCGTCGTACGCGCTGCAGTGGGTGAAGAACAACGTGGCGGCCTACTACCCGGCCACGCTGATCAACGGCGTGGCCGTGGGGAACGAGGTGTTCGACCAGGCGCCCAGCCTAACTCCGCAGCTGGCGCCAGCGATGAGGAACGTGCAGGCAGCGCTCGCCGGCCTCGGCCTCGCCGACGCCGTGAAGGTGTCGACGCCCGTCGCGTTCGATGCCATCAAGGTGTCGTACCCGCCGTCGTCGGGGGAGTTCAAGGACGAGCTCGTGCCGGTGATGAGCTCCGTGCTCGATTTCCTGCAACAGAGTAGCTCGTACCTCATGGTCAATATCTACCCGTTCTTCGCGTACGCCGCTCAGCCAGACAAAATCTCCCTCGCGTACGCGACGTTCGGTTCCAACGCCGGCGTGTTCGATTCCACGAGCGGCGTCACGTACTATAGCCTCTTCGACGCCCAGCTCGACGCTGTGTACTACGCGATAGACCGGGTTAATTCTGCAGGTGGTAGCCGTAGAGCGAGGGCATCGTTCGCGCAGGCAAGGGCAGGACGGCCGTCGCGCAGGGTGCCCGTCAGAGCGTCGGAGACAGGGCACCCCTCCGGTGGTAAGATCGGCGCGATGGCCACCATAGCCGACGACGACGACTCGAGCTCGGTGGCGACGAAAGCGAACGCCCAAGCATACAACAATGGCCTGATCAGGCGCGTGGTGTCCGGAGCTTCCGGGATGCCCGACGTCTCCGCGTACATCTTCGCGCTCTTCAACGAGGACGGCAAGGGAGGGGCGTCCATAGAGCGCAACTTCGGGCTCTTCTACCCGGACATGACGAAGGTGTACGAGGTCGACTTCGTCCATGGCGCCCCCGGCAGCAGCCCCGGCACGGCCGCGAGCTGGTGCGTGGCGAACCCGTCGGCCGGGGACGCGCAGCTGCAGGACGCGCTGGACTACGCGTGCGGCCACGGCGCGGACTGCGGCGCGATCCAGCGCGGCGGCCGGTGCTTCAGCCCGGACACCAAGGCCGCGCACGCGTCGTACGCGCTCAACGACTACTACCAGCGGAACGGCCGGGCCGCCGGGGCGTGCAACTTCGGCGGCGCCGGCATCATCGTCTACCAGGCACCTAGTGAGTAATTTGCATGCATTTTGCCATGGGACATAAGCTGCACAAACTAGACACAGTGATTCGTCACGCATCGTTACTTTTGTTTCCCCACTGTCTCGTCGATAGACCTCTGCGACCCCAACCAGGCAAGCTGGTGTGTGGCGAAGGCGGAGGTCGGCGACGCGCGGCTGCAGGCGGCGCTGGACTACGCGTGCGGCCATGGCGCGGACTGCAGCGCCATCCAGCGCGGCGGGCGGTGCTTCGACCCGGACACCAAGGTCGCGCACGCCACCTACGCCTTCAACGACTACTACCAGCGGAACGGGCGAGCCACCTCGGCGTGCGACTTCGGAGGCGCCGGCTCCGTTGTCTACCAGGCACCGAGTGAGTGTTTAATTACATGCGTTCGCCATCTCCAGCTCAGTGATTGTTAGTCTTATTCAGCAAAACATCAAACAACATATTTATAAATAAAAAATAATTTACAAATAAAAATTTTAGAGCTTTTTTCCTTTTCTTTTCTATGTAATTTGGTATTTTTTAGTACCTAAGATATCAAATTTTACATAAAAAACAGTAGTACATCTTGGTATCTTATCAAGAATGATAAAATTGCTCAAGTTTTTATGTATGGTTTTTTAGCGATGTAAAAAGACAATACTACAAAATAAAGTATAAAAAGATTCTAACATTTAATTTAAATTTAAGATTAAAAATTTAAATTTTGGCTTATAAGTATAAGTAGAAACGGAAAAAAATTGATATACCGCTGGCTAGCACTTGTCACTCGTGCAATTCGTTTCTTTGTCATGAATTTTTCACCGCAATGCGTGTGACTGGTGTTTGTTTCACTGTTAACAGCGATAGGCCACTGCGTACTCCCATCCAAGACCTGACCTGAAGAAAGGCCAAAAGCGGTATCGGAGCCGCAGAGACTGAAGGCTGATTACCTGTTCATGATATGAGATATATACATGAATAAATTTTGAGAATTTTTCTCATCCTTTAGGATGTTCCATAAGATATCATTATTTTCTATGTAAAATTTGCTATCTTGTAGTATCTAAGGTATCAAGAGAAACTAAATTTTTAATAGAAAATAGTGATATCAAAATTGCTCATAAATTTTTATTGTCATATACTTCCTAGCTTCCTAGAAGAACAGCTTTCAACATGTGCGAGTACGATGGGCAAAAGAAAAAGAAAAACTGTACATATGTATATATCAAGAGTAATTTTACAGTTATTAGAAGGTACCGAGAGGTACTAAGATTTTAATGTAAAATTTGGTACCTCCTAGTATCTAAGGTATCAAGAGGTACCAAATTTTACACTAAAATTTTGATACCTCCTAATACATTTTTAAGGATCGTAAAACTACTCATGTATCAATGTATGCATGCATGTATGTATGTATGCATTTATGAGCTTTTTATCATCTCTGAAAGAGTGGGTTCCTTTTCAGTGCATTCTAATGGTACTATTATATTACCAGAAGAATTAATCTGAGTTATTTATTAAAAGGAGTAATTTAGTACTTTGTTAATTAATTGATTAGTAATATTTTATAATTTAGATATTTTTTGTCAATAAAAAAATGTATTACGTACGGGAGGTTGGATGTCTGGCAGAGTAGATTGTTTGTGCATCATTGGTCACGGCGGCGTTCGCTTCAGCATCCCACGGCGGCGTTTGATTCGTCCATGTGTGCATCCGCCAAAATATCTTAGATTATTTATAATCACAGTAAAAATGATGATATTATCAGTATAATTCAATTATAGTCATCTGAAAAAATATTTGAGGTACCAAATGTTTCAATGTAAAAATGTAGTACCTTAAGACATAATATATCTTAAGGTACCAAAATTTTACATGCGTTTAATTAAGTGTTAACTATTATAAACTAAAAAATATAATTTTTTGGTATTTTAAAATAACTTCTACCTATAATTTTTTATATAAAATACACCGCTTACAAGTTCGAAAAACATGCTAACGGAAAACGATGCGATGCATTAACTCAACCAATAAGCTATTTAGGGCATTTCTAACCCATACACTAGATATGGTTTCTATAAACTTCTAATCATCAAGAAAGAAACTAGTAATAGACACTACTCTTTCAATGCAAACATTACTATTCCACATTTAAATTTAATGGTACTTATCTCACATGACGTCTTAGATGTTGTGTAGAAACCATGTCTCATATAACACATGGTTTCATTCTCTTTCCTTATTTATTCACTTGCCACATTATTTTTCATCCTACGTGACAACTTATTTAATGTTATGGACATCATCCTAGTCATTGGGTTGGGAATGCTCTTAGAATTGGTCCTTTTTTTTCTTTACTTGATCTCTCAAAACGAGCTAGAATTTATTATATTTTGGGACAGCCAGAGAGCAATTTTAATTAAGCCACATGCATTGTATACTGCATCATTTCATAGACACGGTTTGGTTCCATGATTATTACCCATTCACAATGTGACGACCAAATATGACTTATATCGGTCATCTAGGGTAAGGCTCAGTGAGTGTAACCCCGTTTACAGAAAGGTTAACAAAACCACATCGGTCGTACACGTAGCTGCGTTGTCCCCATGATGGAGAAGAGGAAGCTGATTCTCCCCCAAAGAAGAATGCCGGCTGTGCTGGTGGCTGGAGCTCCATGTTGTCCCTGGTTAACATGAAAATGACAGATGACATGTGAGGCCTGTCATCAGCGTCTGGCTGGACACACAGTAGCCCAATGTGGATGCATCGCAGTGCTTGGCTCTGAGAATCTCCGTCAAGCGATTGGTCAATCATTTGTGCAATCGTCCCTTTCGTCCAGCAGTTCCAGACCTGTTAGAAGAGTTGACATAAGTTTGCTATTGGAAGCTTGATATATAGAATACATTTAGGTCTGAAGTCATGAATATTTTCAGTACGCAAGTGCAGTAAAAATAGAAGCATATACTGGAGTAAGCTGAGCAGTATTCAGCACTTACCTCACTAAGGAGATTCACGAGATCGTTCTCACCAGAATCGCAGTTCTTCCTCCTCGTTACGATTTCGAGGACCAGCACACCGAAGCTGAAAATGTCAATCTTGGTCGACACATTTCCATCGATCGCATACTCAGGTGCCATATAACCGCTGCGGAAGATATCAACATTAGGCTTGGAAACATACATTCATTAGTAGTATCTGCTAACTGCTATGAGTGAAAATTTTATTATGCAGACAACAACTTACAATGTTCCAACAACTCTAGTCGTCCTAGTGTGAGTATGACCTTCTCCTAGCAGCCTTGCCAATCCAAAATCTGCAATTTTTGGTTCCATGTCCTCACCAAGTAGAATGTTGTTTGATTTCAGGTCCCGGTGAATGATCCTCAAGCTTGAGTCCTCATGAAGATACAATATTCCCTTGGCAATTCCAAGAATGATGCTGTATTGCTGCTCCCAATTTAATGGATTTCCCCTATTGGCATCTATTGGGACAAAATGTTCAACTTAGTTATAATGACTCACCTATAGAAGAATTCAGGAAGTGTAAATGCTGTCTTTAAACATGCCATGCAAATTTTCTTACACTAATTACCATCTGTGTTGCGCATGCTTTATTCTTGTCTATTGTTGCTGTATATGTTTGGTATGAAATAAAATATTTCTGGACACATTGTTGCAGTACAGACAACTCTACTATTAAGAAATGAGTGGCTACTGGATTTACGATCCATTAAGATGTAATTGAGAAAGAAATTACCGAAAAGAAAGCTGTCCAGGCTCCCGTTCCTGATGTATTCATAAACCAACAATGTCTCCCCCTGATGCAAGCAAAATCCATGTAGCCTAACAAGGTTCTTGTGCTGAAGCTCCGCCAATAACAGAACCTCGTTGTGTAGCTCATCCAATCCATGCCCAGATGTTCCTAAAAGTTTCTTCACTGCTACTTCTTGCCCATCTGAGAGTATTCCCTGTGTACTAGCTAGATTGATTATTCTTCTGAGAACAAATATTATATAGCCCTCAATCGAAGTTACTGTGATCTAACTCACCTTGTATACAGAACCAAAACCACCTTCTCCGAGCTTATTGTTCTCCGAGAAGTTCTCAGTCGCCTCTTGCAGTGTCGCCAGATCAAAAATCATGCACTGTGCTCTCGTTATCTTCTTTAAAGCTGTTGCCATTGCCAACAGTCATGTCAGGGAACAGTCAATTTCAGCTACTGCACAGACACTAATGACACTGCTACTCACGGTGGTCACTCTCGACGGCCTTAGTCCTTCTCTTGAAGCGAACGAACGCAAAAACTGAAAGGATCAACAATACCA
The DNA here is from genome assembly GCF_000231095.2 of Oryza brachyantha. Lineage (NCBI taxonomy): Eukaryota > Viridiplantae > Streptophyta > Magnoliopsida > Poales > Poaceae > Oryza > Oryza brachyantha. The sequence continues at coordinate 13,086,075 of NC_023169.2, read as the reverse complement.
GGACTGAACAAGCCAGTCCTGCAGCGAGTCCTGCTGCACTCTTCTTCTTCCCTGCTCAAACCAACCACGAACTTTCTACAATTTGTTGAAATTTTACTAAACTCTACGCATTGGCTTCGTTTTTTATGTCGTCTTTTTTTCTCTGCTGGAGAAGATAGTTAGGAATTGTAGGCCAGCCATACCTGCTCCAGGATCGGGAGTAACAACCGGAGTCTCGATGATCGCCGGCGGCGCCGAGAGTCGCAGCATCGGCCGGCCGCCGTAGAACGGCCGCACGCTGTACATCAGTCTGCCCCAAACCGAATAGGTCCCAACCCACCTGAGGCTTTTGCCCGTGTAGATTATCTTCGCCTGGTCGTGGAGGCTCCTGAGGCATTCCTTGCACTGCTCCGGCGTCAGCTCCGGCACGCACTGCGCCAGCCCGTAGATCTTCGGGTTGAAGTCCTCCTCACCCGTGGCGAAGTACTTCTTGGTGGTGGCCGTCGAGGTGTTGTCGCCCGCGGTGGCCCACGCGCGCTCGACCAGGGCGGCGAGGAGCTCGGCGACGGCGGCGTTGAACCAGCCAACCTCCGGCACCCTGACACTCGCCGCCGCTTGGTTGGGAAGCCAGCTGTTCGCGACGAGCTAATTAGTTTGGTTTTGTGTCTGGTTCTAGCAGGGAAAAGAATGGAGGGAGGGAGGGATTGGTAGTCTGTGCGTACATCATCTCGGACACCTGCCACTGGTCCGGCCTGAGGAAGTCCATGAATCTCTGGCCGGAGAAGCGAAGCACGCAGGTGTCCTCGTACATGGAGATGCCCTTGATGCCGGGGCAGCCGTCCTTGCCGTCGGCGAACGCCGCCGCGACGCACGCGCTGCAGGAGGAGGCGTTCGCGTCGCCGCGGCAGAGCGCCAGCGCGTATACCTGGTCGGGCGCCGTGCCGGTGGTGTTGAACGCGAAGCCGGCGGGCGAGGCGGAGGCCCTGGCGGGGAGTGCCGCGGCGAGGAGGTCGAGGTTCCTGGCGAAGGTGGTGTTGGCCGCGTATGTGTTGGCGACGCCCAATTCGCACTCGACGACGGCCGACTGCGCCATGGCCGGCGGCAGCATGAGTGCGGCGACCACGGCGAGGACGACGTAGGCATAGCCGCCGGCGAGCATCGCTGCAGTGCAGCAGATGGGGAGAGAGATTGATTTCTTGCCTTAACGAACGCCATGGTTTTACCGCAAGAGATGGCGTCGCGTCGCGTCGCGTCGGCAACTACGTGCCGAATTGAGAGAGCATGTGGAGTCAAACGTGACCGGCGGCACACGCGCAGTTTTCGATTTTGTCCCCGTGAAATCGTGATGTAGCGTTCAATCCACCTCCTACGTGGAAAACACACAAAAAAACAGAATGAAAAGGCAACAACTTGTATCAGTAATGCATTCTAAATTCTCGAAGGATGTCGAGTCCTTTATTACAAATCATCTAGTACATTTGTTTCTAAATATAAATATTTTTATATTTAAATTCTACGCTAAAATATAATTATTTCTGACACGGTTTATAAAACTTTCCAAGTAATCACTTACTATTAAAAATTTCTTTGTATTTTATACTCGTATATCCTTACACAATCAGTTGTTATTAATTTTTTAAGGACAACATAATTTGTTTTCCTTAACCTTAGCCAGTGTTAACGAACCTAGAATTGATTGTGTTTAAGAACGAATGCCGTAACGTTTTCTAAAAAAATTAAAATTTTGATAATATAGATTTATACAACATATGTCACCCCACATTCATATAAGGTTTAAGTATAATATATACAAGTTGTAAAACAATAACACATTGTCCTATCGAGAAGTGCTTAGAATCATTTTCCACTTGCATTACCATTTGGCATTTGCCACTATCGTCGTTTATTCCACGAAATGAGTATAGATCGCTAGTGACAAAGATAGTGACAAAGGCAGCGGGTGTGATTGTTCATATATTAACAAATAATAAATAATTTATAAATAGAACTTATATATATATATATGTAATTGTCTAAAAGTTAAAATAAAAAATAAATTTTGATAAAAATCTCTAATATCAATTTTAAAATTTAAATATTTTATAAATGTGAGAAGAAACGAAAAGACGGAGACGAGAGGATACGATGTTTTGCCTTTCCTGCCCGTGTGATCCGGCCGCCTTGGAAAACCACGTGCAGAATATTGTAGTTAGTGGCTTACCCCTACCCTCCGGCCGCCGGAAACCGTCGACCAGTGTTTTGACCCCAGACGAACGTCGTTGTCGTGGTACAGATACGGCCGGGAAGATATGGCATGGCAGCACAATGCTTTCGCTGAGAAAAAAAGCAAAATGTGATTGATTGATGATCTCCTCGTCGCCGCCTTTCAGACCATTTGAGGGCAGGCCGGGTGTGCGCAGGCAAATAGGCAATATGCGGCCCCCCACGTCTTAACTGTCTGAGCCTAAGACATGCACAGTACAAGTTTTCTGGTTGAGTAGCCCAAGCATGTCATGTAGGACGAAACTATATCTCCCACAACGCATGGTGTTTCAAGTGGGTCCCACCAAAAAAGTTAACAGTCTTTTTTATTTACTTTTTTCCCTCTCTCTCTGTCAGCTCTCTCTCTTTTCCCTCTCTCCCCTCTTTCTCTCCTCCCCTCTCTCGGCGCTCTCTCCCCTCTCCGGCGCCGGTGGACGGCGGGCGACGGTCGTGCTCCCTCCGGCGCTCTTTCTCCGTTTTCTCTCCCCTCTCTCTTCTCTGACAAAGCTGACACACAAAGTTGACAGAGCTACCGTCCCTCCGAGAGGGGACGCACACCCTGCTTGGGATGGCTCACGCCAAGCTGGCGAACCAGCTCCTACGTGGCGAGCTAGAGCTCCTCGCCACGTAGGAGCAATCTGCATGGCCTAACCCCGCCATGGTTTTTACCCGTGTTTTCCGGCGGATGGGGCGAATGGAAACGTTTAAATTCCAAGCCATCTAAATTCTGAAGTGAATCTCCTTGTAGGTAGATACTACTAGATGCTTGTGCCTGACCAAATTTGTGGGTTCAGCTGTATGGCTCCGAAATTTACGTTCCTATCTTTTCACTTATGTTTATACTTATAAGTCAAAAATTAAATTTAAACTTAAATTTCAAGTTGATTTGAGGTTTTTTCATCGCAGTTTATTATTAAGTCTCTACTTTTAGACTAAGAAGACGTATATAAAAATCTTACTCATAAATTATTTTTTAATCGTTAATAAGCGGTTTCACTTAAGCATCCAAATAGCCAAAAGATGGGGTTATAAGTTACTCTAGGACAGGGGGTATGCCTTAAAAAACGGAGTTATGACTTATGCTGCAATTTTGATATTTTGGTCATATTTAAAAACTTATTTTATAAATAGACCTCTCGAAAAACTTATGGCACGAACGGATCTTTTTGAGCGCGTGGTCATTGAAGAGGACAGCGCCAATATCGTTGGTGTTGTCCTCCGGCCACGTGATGGAGGACGGCACCAATCGTCCTATTCAACGACGGTACCGATAATGTTAGTGTGGTCAAAAAAGTTTATTCGTGCGATAAGTTTTTTTAAGGGTCTATATGTAAAATAAGTTTTCAAAAATATCCAAAATGTCAAAATTCCAGGTGATTTATGCAACGTAGTTGAGCGATGCAATATTTTCTTTACAGTGATAGCCGAAGATATGGTTATGAGTATATTCACTCTATTTCAAAATATAAGTATTTCTATTATCCAAATTTTACATCACACTATAAGTATTTCTACACTAATTCTTATAATCTCAACCATACCAATGATTGCAAAGCCAATTTCATACTTCGAAAGATAATTTAATCTATTCAGAATTCAAAAATTAAACACGGAAGTGACTAAAAGAAAATCTTTTGCCGTCTCCTTAATCTATACTACACAACGTATAAATATTTATACTTTGGGACGGAGGTAGTATTTATGAAGAGTTATATGTGAAGGCAAATTACTGAATAGTAAGTTCTTCATACTCCTGTTGTCGACATATTCATAAACAAGCATTGCTCCTGGTGCGAGCAAAATCCATGTAGCCCAACAAGATTCTTGTGTTGAAGCTCTGCCAATAACTGGATCTCATTGCATATATAGCTGATACAATCCATGCTCAGTTGTACCTAAAAGTTTCTTCACAGTGACCTTTTTTTCACTAAAGCCATGTAACAGGTAGCAAGGGGGAACCGGGGTTACCGGTGTTACATCAAAATAATCAAACAAGCTAACACACTGGAAAGGCCCTAACATTTATCACGACAGAGTCAAACCAAAAGGCCACTAGGGCTCTCTAACAAAGACAGCAGAACAGAAAACAACAGAAAAGAACGCATTTGTGTCAGCCAATCCTCGAGTATTGTTGGGTTCTTGAAACCTGTTGAAGAGCGAAGATCCAACTTTCTCAGTTCATCCACCAACAGCTTCCACTGCATAAGACGTAAATTATTTGGAAAAGAATATGAGATGGATATTGTTAGATCAAACGGTCAGAAATGATTTGGTACCATGAGGTACCGGTATCTGAAGATACTTTTTGCTAGTCCGAAGAAAATCTCTTAAAGAAAATATGTTTAGCAGCCTCGTAACAACTACATAACTAACAAAGATCTTAGCCCTCCCAACCCATTTTCTTGAGTTCCCCTGCAGACTGAATCCTTTTTCTCCAAGCCAGCCAGAGAAAGTGATTAAGATTTAGGGGAATGAGGGCGAGCCAAATCAACTGAATTTCTTTGTTCTGAATACCTCTAGAAGACAGAAAGTTATAAAGAGATTTGGTTGTATAAATCCCTTCTTTTGGTCTAAAGTCCACCTCAACTCATCTGATTCCATCTCAGAATTTGACCATTGGATGGAATTGATCAAGGCACGTAACTCTTCCCAGCATCTAAACTCTCCCTGATTTGAAGTTATTCTAAAAGTCAAAAAAAATTAATACCTCTCTCCTTAATCACTTGAACCATCACCTCTTGTTGATTGCAGATGTCAAAAGGATAAGGAAAAGTTGTTTCTAATGGAACCTCTCCAAATCAGATATCTTTCCATAATCTCACATGATTACCCTTCTCAATTATCCATTTAGAATCTTTATCAACCCAGATTTTGACTTTTGGGATACCTTGCCAGAACATAGAGCTGGGAGTATAATTATTTAGAAAAACACTACTAGAAGTCAAATATTTACTTCTAAGCACAGTCAAACATAAACTCTGGGCTGTGACTCCAATTTGAAAATCCATTTAGCAATAAGAGAGGTATTTATAGCTCTAGTATCAGTAAAACACAAACCTCCGGTCTTTGAGAAAAGCCATGTTAGCCCATCTAACCATGTGGTATCTTCTCTTAATTCACTATCCTAGTGAATTAAGAGCAGGGATGAGAATTTACATGATTTGCCCTAAGCGGTTCATGAATTAGCCCTTAATTCACTATCCTAGTGCCATGAATAATCAAGTGAAGAATTCTTCGGGTCCGTGTCATTGTGCCGTTTTAGCGGTATACATACGCGAGGATATATCATGGCATCATAGTGGCTTCTTCCAAAAAAGCAAATGCAATCGATGGTGGGTTTTCCCAGCCGCCCTTCCAACCATTGACCCCGCGCGCGCGTCCGGTCCGGCCTGCGCGCGGCGTGCGCCTGCCACAACAATGGCCTGCCATCTCGTCTTCTCCGTCGCCGTCGCGGCCGCGCTGCTGATGCACCGCGCTAAGGGGTACCCCTGGGCGCTGTGCGGCGACGACACGGGCAGGGGCGGCAACTTCCCGGCCAGGAGGAGCACCTACCTCGCCAACATCAACCTCGTCGCCGCCACCCTGCCCCGCAACGCCTCCGCGTCGCCGGAGCTTTTCGCCACCATCGAGGGCGCCGGCGCCGGCGCCGCCCCGGACCGGGTCTCGGCCCTCGCGCTCTGCCGCGGCGACGCCAACGCCTCCACCTGCCTCGCCTGCCTCACCCAGGCCTTCCTCGACCTGCCCAACGCGTGCGCCTACAACAAGGTCGCCACCATCTTCTACGACTCGTGCCTGCTCACCTACTCCAACGCCAGCATCATCGCCGGCGACTTCCGGGCGAAGGTTCCGGCGTACGGGAACAAAGACAGCGGTAGCGTCACGACGGAGACGGCCCGGTTCAACCGCGTCATGGCGACGCTGGTGAATGCCACGGCGGACTACGCGGCGTACAACTCCACGCGGCGCTACGCCTCCGGGGAGGCCGACTTCAACCAGGAGTTCCCCAAGCTGTACAGCTGGGCGCAGTGCACGCCGGACCTGACGCCGGCGAGGTGCCGGAGGTGCCTCGCCCAGATGACCGGGAGATATATTCCGCTATTGGAGAACTCCACCGGAGGATTTGTCCGTGCAGTCAGGTGCAGCTTCCAGTACAGTACCTTGCCCTTCCTCGATGGTCCAATGCTGGTACAGCTACCCGGAACGCCGGCGCCGGCGCCGGCACCGGCGGCTGTGGTGCCCGCTGTTAATGCGACGCCGCCAGCAGCCACGCCGACGCCTGAAGGAGGTGTGTCAAAGCGCCCGTTTATTCATTATGGTTATACTCTTGATTATACTCGCTCCATTCTAAGTTACGAGACTTTTTGTTTTTGCCTGACCAACGTATCAACGTATATGTTTTGCATACGTTTCTAAATTCATTAGCGCACATATAAATCTAGACAAGACCAAAAAATCTTATATCGCGAAACAGAGTACGTAGTATTACTGCAATTAAAATACACTGCTAGATTTGTGATTTTTATGTAGCCTGACATCTTACTTTGCAACACAGCTAATTCAGGGAGAAAGTACAGCGTCCCTGGATTGGTTCTTATAATTCTGCTGCCTACGGTAGCAGCAATGAACATTGTGGTTGGACTACGTTTCTGCAGAAGGAAGCGACCCGTGACAAAAGCAAAGCGCACATGTATGTCATGCAAAACTCTCCCGTTCACTGCGGTTCAAGCGACCAGAAATCACCACTCTTAATCCAATTTGTTTTGGCATTGGTATCTAAAACAGATGGCAATTACTCCAACGAAACAGAGGACATTGAAAGTCTAGACTCGATGCTCATCGACATCTCTACTCTGCGAGCTGCAACCGGTGATTTCGCAGAGAGTAACAAGCTTGGAGAGGGCGGATTCGGTGCTGTGTACAAGGTATGAAGAAAAAAAGAAAGCATGTCAGTGATTCACCACTGTCAAGTGTTCATGCTCACTAAGCTCTACCATTCGGTTCACTCTTCTTCACAGGGCGTGCTCCCGGACGGGTACGAGATAGCAGTGAAGAGACTGTCAAAGAGCTCGACGCAGGGAGTGGAGGAGCTGAAGAACGAGCTCGCGCTGGTTGCGAAGCTGAAGCACAAGAACCTCGTCAGCCTTGTCGGGGTGTGCTTGGAGCAGCAGGAGAGGCTGCTCGTCTACGAGTTCGTTCCGAACCGGAGCCTCGACCTGATCCTTTTCGGTACTGAGTCATGTTGCTCCAAGAAAAAACTCTCCTCTGTTTTCTTATGTAAAGATTGGTGTCATCCATTGCTCTAAAAAACACTCTGTGTGATCCATGTCAGACACTGAGAAAAGTGAGCAATTGGACTGGGAGAAGAGGTACAGGATCATAAACGGGATCGCTCGAGGCTTGCAATACCTCCACGAAGACTCCCAGCTCAAGGTGGTCCACCGTGATCTCAAGGCGAGCAACATCTTGCTGGACGCGAACATGAACCCCAAGATTTCAGACTTCGGCCTCGCGAGAACATTTGGTCGAGATCAGACCCAGGCTGTCACGAAGCACGTCATCGGCACATAGTAAGTCTAGTTAAATTACTACCTATATTTATATATCTTTTGTGTTGCATCCAAGTAGGTAATTAGCAACTGTGACCGTAATTATCGTGCTGTTCCTTCCAGTGGATACATGGCGCCTGAGTACCTGATGCGTGGCAACTACTCTATCAAGTCAGACGTGTTCAGCTTCGGCGTCCTGGTCCTGGAGATAGTTACAGGAAGGAAGAACAACCACTGCTACAACTCCCAACAGTCTGAAGATTTCTTGACCATGGTGAGTGCTATTCTGAACATCTGACCACCATTACCCCGCTCGAGAAGAGCACGTCGGGTCCCAGTTTCGCTCACGGGTATCGCCTGCAACAACGATGCAGATGTGGGAGCGATGGGAGGCTGGAACGGTGCTGGAGACGGTAGACGCGGCCATGACTGGCTGCTTCTCGGAGAGCGACCTGGTGAGATGCATCCACATCGGGCTCCTCTGCGTGCAGGGGAACGCCGGCGGCCGGCCGGTGATGTCGTCGGTGGTGCTGATGCTCGGCACGGACACCGTGGAGCTCCTGGCGCCGGCCAAACCGACGCTCTTCGCCAGGAACGGCAGCGACAGGTCCGGCGTTGACACCGGCATGTCGATCGTGTCGTTGGAGGAGCAGTCGTAATCAAGTGCAGAAAAGAGGGAACTCTGGCTGTTTATCGTTGTTGATTCGGAGCAGTAGAGGAGTGTATTGTGCTCCTGTACCTATGCGTAGCAAGAAATGTCTGCTGGGTTTTTCGTCGGAGTGATCACGAAACGTATCAAACGATACAGAGATGTCTGCCTGACTTACCTTACTCCCTAAATACACTTGTTTTCTTTTCTGTTTATCTAAGTCATATTTCAAGTAGAACTTTTAGAAATTTACACAACAATTAGTTTGCTTATAGATTCAAATCATGTTGCAAACAATGACAAAAAAAATACTAATAAAGATGGAAACCGAGACGTAAGAGCATCCCTAAAAGCTTATCTAAATTTAATCATCTATATCTTTATTTAGATGATCATCTAAAACAGTTTTATCTTTCGTATCTCTTTGTACTCCAGCAGATCATCCATATATGATATCCTCCATATTTCTTTGAAGGATAAAGAGAACATCCAAATATGGAGTTTCTCTCTCATAATATGTATGACATCTAAAAATAGATAAAGAGATAGATGTTCTGATGAAGCTCAATTTCTATCTATTATCCTCTATTTTCAGGATGGATGATCAGATAGATGGACTGCTAGGGTTGTCTAAGGTGTAATGTCATCCATTGGATTTTCCTTAAAAGGCATCTTGTATGAACAAAAATTGAATTGCGTATAGTTTCAAATCATTTTGTTTAAATCAGACTTAAGAGATCTCCAATGTGATTATTACCCTCATCTTTTTACTTCTATTTACACTTATAAGCCAAAATTTAAATTTTGAACCTTAAATTTAGAGTTGATTTTCTGGTTTTCTCATCATAGTTTATTTTTCAATCTTACCTTTTAGATTACTAAAACATGTACATACAAATTTTATTTGAAAATTATTTTTTGTTTGCAAAATGTTGTTTGGCTATTTCAAAAAAAACGAAATGATCATCCCATATGTGAACAATGATGAAAAATTCCAGTAAACAGAAAAAAAAAAACTGAGACGTAAAGGTGTAATGCCATCTGTGCAGAATTTTGACATTTTGGCCTTTTGAAAAACTTATTTTATAAATAGATCTATGAAAAAAATTATTACACAAATAGACCTTTTTGACCGCGTCAACGTTATTGGCACCGTCGTATACAAAGACGGCGCCAATGAATGATATTGGCGCCGTTCTTCAAATGATTTTGTTGAGTTCGTGTGGCAGGAGGACGACGCCAATGTCATTGGCGCCGTCCTATATAACGACGGCGCCAATGACATTAGCGCGGTCAAAAAGGTCTATTTGTGCAATAAGTTTTTTCACAGGTCTATTTATAAAATAAGTTTTTCAAAAAGGCCAAAATGTCAAAATTGCAGTGCACAATTTTCAGTTCAAAGAAATCTTGTATAAAGAGAATCACAAAAGGAGAAATATTATTCAGTCACAGAGTGTGTTATTTTCAATAACTACTGTATTGCACGTATTTTATAACACGATTTTAACTAGATAAAATTTCCATTAACCAGTTACTATAATCAACTAGTCATCCAACCAGTGTGATACACCGACTATTGTTACTAATATTGTAAATATTTTGTTTTAAAGTTCTAATGGCACCTTTCATTCTAGTTTTGTTACCAAAACTTAAAATTATCAATTACCAAATTATACAGGTTATTTTTATTAATATTTTCTTTTGTTACCTTCAGTTTTCTCCACCACATGATTTTAGCATTAATAATTAATAGGCAAAATTTGCTACAGGACATCAAAAAATGCATAATTAGCCGGTGGACGCCGTAAGATCATGAATTTGCTGCGGGGCACCATCAAAATATGATAATTAGCTGATAGACACTCCTGCCATTACTTTATTAATTTTGAAGTAAAAAATTTTAAAAATAGTGAAATTGCCCTCGGTGGTGTCTAACCCATTATGCCAACTGGGTTGCTCTCGGCGCCGCACCCCTCCCGAACCGTAGCCTACAGGACGACTAAGCAGACGGCGGCGATGGCAACCCAGCTGTGGTGAGGGGGTGGCGACCCGGTCACCGAGGGCAATCTCATCATTTTTAAATTTTTATTCCAAAATTAGTAAAATAATTACCGAAGTGTCTACCAGCTAATTACCATATTTTTATGGTGCCCTACAGTAAATTCGTGATCTTATGGTATCCATCGGCTATTACGCTTTATTCGATATCTTGTAGCAAATTTTGCCTAATTAATAAGTACTAATTCGATCTTACGTTGAAGTCTCAGTATAGTATGTTTTAATTTAATCAAAAACATCGTAATCTAAAAGCTCTAATAAAACACGACGCAGAGTTTACTCGGTTTGAAGTCCTGACTATGGAGTTGCGATGATAACTCTTAAATCTGTAATTAAAACATTTGTAGCTATTTTTGGTTTGGAATCCGTATCAGCTACAACTTGCAAATGATAACTTATTTTAAATTTAGAATTAAATCTATAAATTTGTAAATCAGGAGTGAACGATGGGTATAATTATGTCTTATTAATTCCAAATTTCCAAATTATTGGTTGTTTCAAAAAAAATTAAAAACCCATATAGTTTCGGCGGCATATTTTATTATCCGTAGTATCATGTGGAAAATGGGTAACGTAAAAAAAATAAGAGAGAAACTATTATATCCCACTGACTTTGGTATAATTCCACGATTTGCCCATAATTTCGTTTAGTTCTGTAATATCACATCGACTTTTGCTTAACTCCTACGGTTTACCATCACCGCATGGTTAATCTCTATTAGTTCCGCATAATTTTATGATAATGACCAAAATAACCACAAGAAAAACTATCAAATTTGGACAAAAGTTCTGAAATATCAAATTTTATGTTTTTGGCCAAATTTATCCTTACGCTTACAATTTAATATTTTGAATTTTTGGTCCAAAGTTTGAAAGTTTTAAATATCATAGGGGCATTACTAACATAGATCAACTGAACGATAATGGGCAAATCGTACGAGTTAAGTGAAAGTAGATTGTATGGGTTTGTTTAAAAGTACCTCAAGGTACCAAAAATTTTAGTACAAATTTTTGGTACCTCAAGGCATCAAGTAACTTAAGGCACCATACTTTTTTTTCAAGGGACCTTGAGTTAAGTGTAAAAAGTATGGAACCTTGAGGTATTTTGTCAAGGGTGGTAAAAAAGCTCGGATTGTATATTATACAACTAATCGAAGTCAATGTTAAATTAATAAATACAGTGGTACATAGCTTGGGTTCATTTTCATTGCTATAGTGCGTATTATTTATCAGCTTTTGTGCACGCTTTTTAAATATAGTAGATTTTTAACTTTAAATAGCTATCAAAAGATTAGAGATTATACGGTCATGGTAGATTTTCTTAAAAAATAATGGGAAAAGGAATAGATAACAACAATATAATGCACCTCATAATAAATAACATGCTAGTACTAGAAAACCGCCTTATCGTCAATAGCAAGCTCGGTGCACCATATTCTAGCATTTTCGTACTAGAAAATAGTGATGAACTATCCCCCTATGTGGCACATGCACGGCATTGCAACGTTGCAATCTACTATAAGTTCTCTTTGGGCAAGTGGTGATGGTGATGTCGTGTGCAGGCGGGTAATAGCCCGTACCGTTCTGCAAATTGAGAAGGTGTTCCATTGTTTAGCATTTCTCTTTAATATAATCTATGCTTACGATCATATGGTCTATCTATTCAATGATAGGGTCACCCTAATTAACGTGAGAGCTCTTAAATAGTGTCTTGTTTACGTATATATCATTGTCAATGTATATCGTCTCTTGATTGCTACACAGTGTATATATTTTTACTACCGGTCTTCTCTTCCACACAAAAAGTGAGAGTAACAACATGATTGAAGCGTGGACCTTTTGATCCCACACTACTTTTCTTTTATGCTAAAAAAATAGAGTTGGACAGTTGGTGGTAGTGTGGTGCTAAATTCATGATTCACTATACAACTACTTATTTTTAAAACAATATAGATTTAGGGCTGTAGTATACTGAATAAATAGATCATGGTAGTAGAATGGATATTTTTGAATTGCACCCAACTTGCCATTCAATCACACGCGCGAAGACATTTAAAGCATGACTTTAATAATTGATGGTCAAAGCGAAAGGAACATTGGTCAACAAGTCCAATAAACGGAGAAAACATTGTTCTGTTTCCAGCAAATCGTTGAGTATCAATGCATAACCTTGACGAGTCAAACATGCATGACCAGCCGCCTGCAAACTTCCAAAGTTCCAGCATGATCATTTAGCTTTTTCAAGAAAAGAAAAGCAAAACAATATAGAAACGAAAAATAATTTATAAATAAAATTTATATATGCGTGTATTTAGCGATCTGAAAGCAAAGACTTCAAATAAACTACGATAACCAAACTCTAAAATCAACTTTAAATTTAATTAAAAATTTAAATTTTAACGTGTAAGTATAAGCATAAAAAAAAGTCTTTCATTGTGCCCAGATTTGCTACTGTGCAGTCCCCTAGACCATGATAAGATGCCACCTACAACTTGCATTGCCAATTGCAGCGGCGGTGATGCCACAGCCGCCTTCCCACTGGGAACCTGTCGAATCCACGGCTACTCGACATGAAGTCACCGATTAGTCTTTGGTCTTTGGCTTTTGCTATATCATTTTTCCACGGACGCGTGCGCACTGTTTCCATGGTTTCAATGGCATTTCCTGCGGACGTACACGGTACGTACACCACAGGCCGAATAAAAGGTAATGCAAATACAACCGACAACTCTAGTGGACCCCCTTTCGCTAATTTTGGCTGTTCGGATAAAGTTCACTATAGATTAATGAATGCTCAGAAACGATATACTTTATCTAGTCACAAATATTTAACATCGTAATAAAATTTGGTCGGTTTTTTAAAATTTGTACCACCATCAACTTTTAAAATATTGGATGGGAGGATACCATGCCATCGGCAGGGACACGGGCTAAGATTTATATACGCACGAACCTCTATAATATTATCCAAGTATTATAGAACCTCTGACTCATATAGATCATATACCATCTATAATGATAATTTTAAACTACATTGAATGGTATTATTTTGCAATAGTAACCGTACCGATACCATAGATAACCGTAGATACGTACGTGAAATCTAGAATACTCGTAAAAATATGAAATCGTATGTCAAGAAATAAATTCCATACATATACCATATACGGTATGATGGGCGGGTATCGAAAGGATACAACTAAGTCAAAATAAGGATATTGTGCACGAGTTGGAAAAAGAGTATTGGGTCTAGGGTTAGGCGTGTTCCTGCGCTCCTTGTGTCTGATTCAGCCTATTGCCACCCTAGTATAATGCTTTTCCAGCCATAACAAATGGCCGAATCTTCTCTTAAGTACTATGATATAAAATATCCTTATTCTTAATAAATATGATTTTTATCGTACTTTAAAAATATACCACGATTCTTCTGCCCTTATGCTACACGAAGTAAGATTTAACTAAAAAGTTAGGTGCATATGAAGGATAGTAAAATTTCTCTATTTACTTGACTTAGCTTAAAAAATCGTAGTATTGTATCGCAGAGAATTAGGGCTTAAATCCTACTGTTAACTATATGATCCCACTTATATCTTATCAATTCATCTTAGAAATTTTATAAATAATAAAGTATATACTAACTTAGTTCTATACTTGATTAGTTCTTGGTTTTGCTTAGGGATACTAATAGGCCTAACTATTTTGCCTACAAAATTTAAGGGCCGGGTTCAAAACGGGTTGAAAATAAAATTGTACAGAGTTTTGAGCTAAAAAATTTTTAAGAATTAAATAGGGTTGTGAAAAAATCCACGAACCTAGGTAATATCGCACTTTGCACGGTCCAAAACGACAATAAACAACATGACAAAAAAAGAAACGTTTTTAGAGGATCATGTCTCACGTAAAAGGGCTAGTCTAGGCGCTAACTCTTATAACTTAATTTCAATCCCTTAAACATTGAAAGTGGTACTAAAACATTGCTACAACTTCTTTCTAAACAACACCACAATTACCAGTATTATACATGAACATAGGTCTGGTTCATTTGAAAAATCTAATTAGCAAAATTTCGCACACAGGAAGAACTCGTGCAGACCTCCATTTTTTTTTCATTTTTTTTGGGTACTGCATGGTGTCTCCTTCTAATTAGTTTGTACACCATATGTTATACTTATTATATGTTCAATTCCGTTAAGAATTCCGACTCAACTTTTTTTTATGTGTTATGTTTACATGTCAAATGTTTTAATATATAAAGATATATGTGTTACGAGGGTTTTTTTTATCGGCCTTCAGAGGTATATTGATGTGCTAAAAAAATTAGTGTAAAATTTTTTATAACTTACGGTACAATTACTTCAAGATATTAAATTTTTTATACTGGAAAATATGTTATATCAAAATATTTTGAATGATGGTAAAAAAACTCATGTTATAAACTTTACATGGCAGTGCCTCGCGGTGGGGTTGAGCAAGGGCGAATTTGTTGGCACGCACACGTGGGTTGCATAGGAACACGTCCATTTGATCAACTCTGTAGTACGTGCGCTCCGGGGAAAAGGAAAGGCAAAGTGCCCCCGGGCTTGTCGCGAAAAAAAGGCAAAACGATTTACATGATCGTCTCCGACTCTGCCGTATTGGACGGGGATTACTCATTAATCATTAGCCACTAGCATTCCCGTGGACCCGTGCAGACCCCCTCTCGTTTGCCTTTTAAATTTATGTTTAAGTATTTGACTTATCTACTTATTTTAAATATATAAAATTATAAATCATGCATAAAGTTTATTTAGTAATAAATCAAATCATACTAGAATAATTAATAACTTTATATATTTTTAATAAGATGAACAGTAAAACCAAAAATTAGGAAAAATAGATAAATTAATAAATATATCTTACCAAAGTTTAGAATAAAATATTTAATATTTTTTAAAAATAAGTAGTTACATGTAAATTTTTCTACCATAGATGTAAAAGTTAAGTGTATTGAATAATAAAAAAACGGAGAGAGCAGCAAAGACAAACTCGTGCCTTCCTCTTTGCACAATGCGGAAATGGCCGATGGCTTGCCATCTCGCCCTGTTCGTGGCCATCATCGCCGTCGCACTGCTCGTGCCCCGTACGGCCGGGGAGCCATGGCCGGTGTGCGGCGACGACTTTGGCACCTTCACGCCGCAGAGCAGGTACTACGCCAACCTCATGCGCATCAACGCCACTCTGCCCAGTAACGCCTCCGCGTCGCCGGACCTCTCCGCCACCGCCGTGGACGTCGGCGCCGTCCCGGAGCAGGTCTCGGCCCTCGCGCTCTGCCGCGGCGACGTCGGCGCCTCGTCCTGCCTCAGCTGCCTCACCCAGGCCTTCGCCAACCTGGCGAACCTGTGCGGCAACACCAAGGCCGCCACGATATACTACGACAGGTGCACGCTCAGCTACTCCAGCGTCCACTTCCTCTCCGACGGCGACGACCCCAGGCAGATCCCGGCGTACACGGTGAACAACCACGCCGGCAACGTCACGTCGGAGCCGGACCGGTACAACCGCCTCGTCGCGGCGCTCGTGAACGCCACCGCCGACTACGCGGCGTACAACTCCACCCGGCGGTTCGCGTCCGGGGAGGCCGACTTCAACAGGCAGTTCCCCAAGGTGTACAGCATGGCGCAGTGCACGCCGGACCTGTCGCCGGCGAGGTGTCGGAGCTGCCTCGCCAAGATCGTGTCGCAAGAAATCTGGACGTACAAGGACACCATCGGGGGCAGGACGATGGCAGTCAGGTGCGCCTTCCGCGTCGAGACCGCGCGTTTCCTCAATGGCACGACGCTGGTCCGGCTGCCAGGCCCGTCTGGATCGCCGGCTCCGGCACCGGCGGCCAACGTGACGCCGCCGGCGGTGGCGGCGTCGGGACTAGGTGAGTCAAAGCGTGTATTACACATCTTCATGTGAGATTACCGACACAGGCGTACTGATATGCATAATTACATGTTTTTAGTTGTACCGCCGATACATTCGTACTGAATATATCGCTAGAAATCGAGATGTTTTCATATGATAATCTTGGAAATTTGTAACCTTTCTTTGACCTGATGTTTTTCATCTAATTTTGCTTGATTCGCAGAGACGAAGTACAAGGTTCCTCGCCTGGTTCTTGTAATCCTGCTCCCTATTTTAGCAGCCATAAACCTTGTGGTTTGCTTCTGTGTCTGGAGGAGGCGGCGTCCAGCAACAAAAGCAAAGCAGACAAGTCTGTCCTACAAAAAACTCTCCATTTTAAACATTTCAGTTGGCCAAACAACGCAAAAACTTATCCGGTTGTGGTGATTTTCATATTCAAACAGATGCTAAATATTACGCTGAAGCAGAGGATGTCGATAGTGCAGACTCCATGCTCATGGACATTTCTATTTTGCGAGCTGCGACTGGGGATTTTGCAGAGAGCAACAAGCTCGGTGAAGGTGGATTTGGAGCGGTGTACAAGGTACTTAAACAAACAAGAATCTCCGGATAACAAACCAAAAACTAAGTTAATTATCTCTTTCGTTGGATGTTCACAGGGTGTTCTTCCAGACGGCAGCGAAATCGCAGTGAAGAGGCTGTCAAAGAGCTCAACTCAGGGAGTGGAAGCGCTGAAGAACGAGCTAGCCCTGGTCGCGAAGCTGAGGCACAAGAATCTCGTCACCCTCGTAGGCGTCTGCCTGGAAGAACACGAGAAGCTGCTCGTCTACGAGTTCGTTCCAAATCGAAGCCTCGACCTGATCCTTCTCGGTACAGTTCAGACTGATCGAGTCTACAGTGATATGTTCTGCATGTCTGCAAAGATTGCTATCAGAATCATATTGATCTATGACACTTTTTGTGTGCTCGATGTCAGATACTGAGAAACGTGAGAAACTGGAATGGGAGAAGAGGTACAAGATCATAAACGGCATGGCCCGTGGCCTGCAGTACCTCCACGAAGACTCCCAGCTCAAGGTGGTCCACCGCGACCTGAAGACGAGCAACATCTTGCTGGACGCGAACATGAACCCCAAGATTTCGGACTTCGGCCTCGCGAGGATTTTCGGCCGAGACCAGACGCAGGCTGTCACGAACCGTGTCGTCGGCACGTAGTCAGTAAACCACATCACTACTATATTAGCAGTGGGCTCAATCTTAATTCCACTAAAGTTGTTAACCGTGGCCTTAATTATCTCTTCCTTGTTTCAGCGGGTACATGGCGCCGGAGTACATGATGCGAGGGAATTACTCTGTCAAGTCGGACGCGTTCAGTTTTGGCGTCATGGTGCTGGAGATCGTGACGGGGAGGAAGAACAACGACCTGTACAGCTCTCCTCAATCCCTAGACCTCCTGACCACGGTGAGCATAGCCAACAAAAAGTAGCTCGTGTCACCGGTACCTCATGATACTAAATCATTTTTAATCATAGGATTTAGCTAAATAGGACGAGTATTGTTAAATTCAACGATAAAAACGATTTGATATCATGAGATACCGGTATCTCAAGATACTTTTTGTTGGATCGTAGCAAATCTCACAAAACTTACACCTGATCATCTCTACTCTGAAGATTATAGCCTAGCTTTGGATGATGAACGCCAGTACCAAAAAATGGTGCAGATATGGGATCGTTGGACAGACGGGACCGTGATGGAGATGGTAGACCCGACCATGAGCGGCGATGCTTCGGCGAGCGACGTGCGGAAATGCATCCACGTCGCGCTCCTGTGCGTTCAGGGAGACCCCGCGGACCGGCCGGTGATGTCGGCGGTGGTGATGATGCTCGGCAGCGAGACGGTCTCCCTCAGGGTTCCCTCCAGGCCGGCCTTCTTCACCAGGAACGGCGGCGCCCAATCCGTCGCTGCGTCCGACGACTCAACCGCGTCGGTGACAGTGCCAACGGTGGAGCAGGATCGGTCGTAAGAGACCAGAGATTTGTACTCGAGGTAAACACATGGGAATTTTGAGCTGTTGATTGGCAGATGCGACCCTAAAAAGGGACGATAGTGTGACGGTACGGAGACGTTATTTTCCTGACAAGTTTCTAGCATTTTGGTCCAAATATTCAAGCAATGAAATGGTGTCAAATTAGGGGGTGTTTGGGACAAGAGAGTCCCTTCTCTCATTGGATGTTTGGATACTCATTATAATTATAGTTATACCAAGTTTACTCACTTTAGTCCCTTGTCCCATTTTTTAATGAAAATATAATTTTCTGTTTTCGGTTAACGCACCACGGCACAAAAGGAAAACATCAACAGTCATAGTTGTTCATTCTAAACTTAATCACGCTTGTAATGCATGCTTTGTGCGGAAACAAGCACGTCAACATAATTTCAAATTTGGAATATGTGAATCTACACAAATAAATTCAAACAATTTGGACATCACAAAAAACATTTTCTATGGCTTATATTTTTCTAAGAAAATACAGATTGGATTTTAGTGTCTATATCGTTGTTTTTGTATTTGATTCAAAAATCTGCATTGACGTGTTGATTTCTGACTCTAAATATGATTCCAAATTTTGCATCTAGAAAATATGAAATATAATTTACATAACATATTTTAAATTTTTATAACCCATTAAGTGACACCATTTTGTGCTAACAATTCCACCTTCCTTGTGAACAGAGTTAGCACATGCAAATAAATTAACACTTTTCTTATTATTGGTCTTACCACCAGTGAGTTAATAGATTACACCAACCGTTAGATTGAAGTCCAATGGACTATCCAAATAAACTTAAGAGCACCTTAAAAAAGTCCATGAATTTATTAGTGGAGCCAATGATTCATTCCTGGCTCGGTATCTTCTGGCATGTTAAAGTTGGAGGCGCATTTGTGATTACGTGATGTGATAGGATTTGTCTGCGGCATATGCGGCTTTCACGTAATGAAAAAGAAAGCGCAATGATAATCAGTTAAAACAAACGAGCAGTGCATCATTCTGTCCACCCCTAACCCCTAGTGGCATATCTGCTTTTCTTCACATCTCAGTTTGGTATCAAAGTATGCTTCATTCCCTGCTCTGTCCTGGGATCCACATCATAATCTACCTCAGCCATGACCTTTTTTTTTTTTTGCTGTGTAAACTCGCTATAAATTCCAGCACCGCGTTCGTCTCCCCATCCTCGTATTCGTCTTCGACTTCAAACACAGGATTAGAGCATGACATTCACTCACCTCCTCCGTTCCCTCCTCCTTGCCACCGCATTGCCGCTGTTTTCCATCTACCGTGTAGGTAATAACTAAGGCATTTTTTTTTCAGAGAATGGTATTTTACCCGGTCTCTATATCCGGTTAGATATACACAGTCAGTTTTTTAAAAAAAATTTGAGCTTAGCCCAAGTAGAGAACTTATCTCCAAATAATCCAATCCAAAATTCATGCTTATATAGAGATTTGAATCCAGAATCTTATGTGCTATTTAGATTATTAGTACCAAGACATAGTTAGGTATGCTTAAAATAAGTGTGGCTTTGCACCAACACAACCCGTGTTTTCTTGCTTTTTTTTCCACTGCAGAGGCCGGCGAGGTGGGCGTGTGCTACGGGAGGGACGCGAACGATTTGATGGATCCATCGGCCGTGGTGAATCTTCTAAAGGAGCACGGCATCACGATGGTGAGGATCTACGACGCCGACCAGGCGGTGCTGGGGTCTCTGTCCAACAAAGGCATAAAGGTGATGGTGGCGCTACCCAACAGGGACCTCGCTTCGGCGGGCCGGGACGAGGGTAGCGCGCTCGATTGGCTGGAAACATACGTGGTTCCGCACTATCACCGGGGCACCCAGATCAATGGTGTGGCTGTGGGGAACGAGGTGTTCCAGCAAGCGCCCGACTTGACCCCGCAGCTGCTGCCGGCGATGAGAAACATGCAGGCGGCGCTAGCAAGGCTGGGCCTCGCTGATGCCATAAAGGTGTCAACACCAATTAGTTTTGAATCGGTCCGCGCATCGCACCCACCATCCTCAGCTGTGTTTCAAGATAGCATTGCTCAATCGGTGATGCGCCCTATGATTGATTTCTTGGAACAGATTGACTCATACCTCATGGTCAACTTTTACCCATACATAGCCTGTGCTAAGTCTAATGGCACTATATCCCTTGAATATGCCACCTTTGGCCCTAATGCCGGTGTGGTTGATCCGAATAGCGACATCACATACTACAGTCTCTTTGATGCCCAGTTAGATGCTGTTTACTATGCTATAAATAAGGTTTCTAGTGATAGTGTAAGGGCCTCCATGCCCCAAGAAAGAGTACGAGGTCACCTGAAATCAAGGGTATCCGTCAAATGCTCGGAATGTGGGCACCCCTCTGGTGGTCGACTCTCCATGTTGACCACACAAGCTGATGCTGAAGAGGATGTGCCTACAAAAGCCAATGCACAAGCATTCAATAATGGTATTATTAGACGCGCGCTGTTCGGAGCCTCTGGTCTGCCCAATGTCTCTGTGTACATCTTCGCTCTTTTCAATGAGAACGAGAAGGCTGGACCATCCGTAGAACGTAACTTTGGCCTGTTCTACCCTAACGGGACCAAGGTTTATGAGGTTGACTTTAACGGTGGTAGTGTTTGTCCCATGAAGGCGAGCTGGTGCGTGGCGAATTATGCTATTGGGAATGCCCGACTACAATCGGCGCTGAGCTGGGCATGTAGTAATGGTGCAGATTGCAGCTCTATTCAGCAGGGCAAACCTTGCTTCGAGCCCAACACCATAGTCGCACATGCATCTTACGCATTCAATGACTACTACCAACGCATGGGCCAAGATGACAAGGCGTGTGACTTTGCCGGTGCCGCTTATATCGTCTACGAACCATCCAAAAGTTAGTCCGCCTAACCAATTATATATTCCTTAAGCTGCAACTTAATTTACTTAGTTCTGGCAACCATTTGATAATCTCACTGCTTGTCATCTACCGAGATGGATGTAGGCATTTGTGACCCAAATCCAAGTTGGTGTGTTGCAAACCCAGCGGTTGGGGATGCACGGCTACAGTCAGCACTAGACTACGCGTGTGGCAGCTGTGCAGATTGCAGTGACATCCAGCCCGGTGCTCGGTGCTTCGAACCTGACACTAAGGTGGCGCACGCATCGTACGCATTCAATGACTACTACCAGCGTGTGGGCCGGGCCAGCGGCTCATGTGACTTCGGCGGTGCTGGTTCCATTGTCTATCAGGCACCAGGTGAGTTCAAGCTCAACACTACAGTGATCTTAATTGGCTAGCTAGCTCTTTTTTGAAAATTACCAATGCATTTATTCTCGCATATGTCTTTTTGTCAAAGCAGCCATTCGTGTCCCATAGAGTACTACCTAAGAGCAATTTACAATCCTTAAGTAGGTACCGAGAGGTACCAAAATTTTAGTGTAAAATTTGGTACCTCCTAGTACCTAAGGTATCAAGATGTACCAAAATTTACATAGAAAATTAAAGCTGGTACCTCCTGCAGGTACCTTCTCAAGAACTGTAAAATTGCTCACTACCTAATTGATCCCCCTGCTTTCCTCGCTCGCAATCATATGCCATTTTAGTCTCCATTGTACGTAGTATGTTTTGTTTCGAAAACGTCATTTTACAATGTATTCGAAACCTCCTACCGCAAATAATGTACATTTCCATGAGAAGATTACATCCTTTTGTGCACTAGTGATGATTCAAGTAGTTATATGTGATCTTAGGTGCTTGTTGACTTATTTTCAGAGATTGGAAACTGCGTCCTTCCACCAATGATAGAACTGGACAAACAGTACTAAAGTTCGAGAGACCTTACCCTCCATCAATACAGTAGTGGGGTGGATTGATGAAGTCCTTACAGTTTGGCAACAGTTGATATATTTGTACTAGTTTTTCCTGTGGTTTTGCTAAGTATGTATCGTTCATTCCTACTGTATGAAATTCCTTAGTTACATACCTAGAGGACATAGCTATATACTTACATCAGACCCGTAAGGCCCTGATGGGAAGACCAGTAGTCAGCCCCAAACCATTGTAAAATAAGATTTGCTCCAATTCAATAAAAAGTATAAAAGTATATCGAGGTACCGGTACCTCACGGTACCAAACCATACGCCTCAGCTAGATCCAATAGTGAAAAACGATTTAGTACCATGAGGTATCGGTACCTCAAGGTATTTTTTTGTTGGACCAGAACAAATCTCTTATAAAATACCAGCTGAAAAAAGTTTATACATTACATCCAAAATACATTGTTGGATGGGCTATAATCTATTAATTTCACCTCTACTTTTGGCCCAATCCCTCAGGGAAAAAAGTGTGGCCCTAGGAAGCCACGCTAATTTTCTAATAAGTGACAGGCTCGGCCTACTCAGCCGCTACGCCTCGAGTTCATGTTGCTTCACTGCGCTGTATGTTGTTCATCGTTTCTAGCCACCACCACTGCTTCGTTACCCTCCGCCGCCATCATTGGGGAGTCATCAATCTGCAGCACCGCCTTGGGATGGCCTTGATTTGCGCCGCCGACTATGAGGCCTCTATCTGCACCGTGTTTACTGCCGACGTTGACAACCACAATTGCCACCCATGTTTGACAAATACCAGTGAGATGTTCTACAAGCACTCGTAAGACATGCATGAGAAAGGAAACATCTATAACAAGAGAGGTTGGGGGAGAAGATAACATGCTTGACCCATCAGCCGTCAGTGGCCTCTTTACTAAGCTAATTCGTTGGAATTACTCCAATCAAGTTAGGAGAAAGTTGTATTGAGACGGTAATGAGATCTGAGCTCCATTTGGCTAGGGGTGGACAGGAAGCTCGCGGCTCGTTAGCTCACTCGACTCGAATCGTTTCGTTTTTCTAACGAGCCGAGCTAGCATTTTAGCTCGTTAGAGATAATGAGCCAGCTCGAGCTGGCTCGTGAGCCTAACGAGCGAGAGCCCCCACAATTGCCACAAGGCCCACAATCCATTCCCACATAAAATCCCAACAAGTGATAGGCCCAACAAGTACCAAACCCTAGTCAAAGGAGTCAAAGCCTCGAAAGACGTTCCCAGCCAGCCAACCTCCTCCCGTCACTCCCGTCCGTGCGTCCTCCCGTCACCCGTCGCCTCCTGCCACCCCCGTCTCGTCCCACGCTGCCTCCGCCTCGTCGCCGCCTCCTGCTGCCCCCACCGCCTCCACCTCGCTGTCGCCCGGTGCTCCCGTCCCGTTTCACCGCCTTCGGGTACCTTCGTTGTGGGTGTCGGCGCCGCCGCTGCACCGGGCCTCGCAGCCAAGCGCCGGCCTCCCTGCCCATCAGCACCTCGATGTCTACTACCGGCGCCTCCGCCCTCCACCTGTCGTTCCGTCGATCTTGGCTCACGAGCCTAATGAGCCAGCTCGAGCTTTCAAACGAGTCGAGCCGAGTTGGGTTTTTAGCTCGTTAAGATAACAAGCTGGCTCGGCTCGGCTCGTTATCTTAACGAGCTTGACTGAGCTGAGCCGAGCCGAGCTGGCTCGATATCCACCCCTACATTTGGCAAATCAATTGTCATCGGGCCAATTCTAACCTTCCATCTAATTATATTGTAGGGTAAGTACCAACCTGCTAAAGGCCTCAAGGAGACTAGACTGAAAAAATGGTCCAGTGGGTCTTTAGGCATGCGGACCTTCACGGGATTAAGTCTTAACCGAAGAGATACCTTCGACCAGAGGAGACCAATCTAGTTAACCACCGAGTATGTGTTCCGCAAAGAGAGATTTTGGCTCCAAGGTTCTTCGCTAGAAGAGCCTTCACATGAAAGGTCCTCCACAGCCAAGACAAACTTCGGCACCGGGGGATAGGTGGCAACCAAACAAGGGCCCACAGGCATGTTGTCACTAGACTTGGTATAAGTAAGTCCAGACCTATGTGAACTCTATGTTGTACACCTGGAAATACTTTATTCACTTGTAATCAAACATATAACATAGAATACCCATACACGAGGTCTATAAATAGATCCTAATAAGGCATAATTCCCGTAAAACTTTTAAAGTTGGGAATCCTATTTTGTTTGAGTGTCCATTTCAACAATAAATAGTTCCACAATTTTGACATATCTTGTCAATTTGCACATTCTTGTTGTGATACGTTCAATTTGATGTTCTGCTCTCAAATTTGTTATTAGTGGTGAATTTTTTTTAAGGTCGGAATAGACGTTTTGATCTGAAGTTTGGATGTTTAATACTATTGTGGATCTTTTGTTGTTTTTGAGCTTCTTTATTTTTGAACTTCAGAACTAAACCCTCTCCAAATTTATTTTTGAATCCGAGCCTTTTGACCTGGCATGTTCAAATAATACTATCATTCTACTCTGAATGGTGTGGCAGCATTATTTGATGACGTTCGGTAGACTAGCGTGGTAGAAGAATACTGTCAGACCAACTACTTATGGCATGATAATGTTAGGGGTGTTTAGATTAAGAAAATTTTTAAAAGAAGTATCACGTTAAATGTTTGACCGGATGTTAGAAGGGGTTTTCGAACACGAATGAAAAAACGAATTTTACGGCTAGCCTAGAAACCGCGAAACGAATCTTTTGAGCCTAATTAATTCATCATTAGCACATGTTGGTTACTGTAGCACTTATGGCTAATCATGGACTAATTAGAGTCAAAAAGATTCGTCTTAAGATTTCTTCCATAACTGTGCAATTAGTTTTTTTGGTTTATCTATATTTAATGCTTTATTTAGGTGTCCAAAAATTCGATGTGATGTTTTTGAAAAAAATTTTTGGAACTAAACAAGGCCTTAGTTGGTCATGCTAGTTGATATGGCCAAAAGCTTTAGCCTCCCCTTGGCGATGGTGCTGTCTCGTGTGCCCTTCCTTTGATTCCCATTAGGGTCTGCTGATCAAGTGCTATATTCAAGTTTAAGAAGTAGGCTATATTTTAAAATGGACGTAAGCATTGCCAAATGCAGCGCGGTCATGGTTAGGACATCTTTAGGGTATATTATGTTAGCAAGTTATAAGCCTATACATGCTATAAGTTGCTAGTATGGTTAGCGGTGTTTCAATGATTAGACTAAGATGAGATCCACTGAGATAAAAGATGACATCCTGCTCACCTTTCCCCACCATTCAACATTAAATATTTAGCTAAAATATTTTTTAAATCTAAGCACTATTACCAAAATAAGCTATGGATGCTTAGAAAATTTAGTGTAAACCCTACCTCAATATATAGCATCTATCCCACGTACATATTTCTCTCTTCTCTACGTACTTTCTTAAGGCCCCGTTTAGATGGAAAAAGTTTTTGGGGAAAAGTCACATCAACACGTACAGTCACATATTTGAAACATTAAATGTAGTCTAATTACAAAATAAATTTCAGATTCCGCCTAAAAATCGCGAGATGAATCTTTTGAGTCTAATTAATCCATCATTAGCATATGTTGGTTACTGTAGCACTTATGACTAATCATGTACTAATTAGGCTCAAAAAATTCGTCTCACGATTTCCTCCATAACTATATAATTAGTTTTAATGTTCATGTATATTTAATGCTTTATTTAAGTGTTCAAAGATTCGATATGATGTTTTTAAAAAAGTTTTTAAAAACTAAACAGGGCCTAAAACACACATGTTAGAGGCTTAGAGCTGCTGAGCTGCCCTTAGGGCCGCCCTCCCATTGGAAGCTGTAATCAGCCCCGGGACCGTTGAAGTCACCGGTTAGTCTCTGTTCTTCCGCTGTTTTATCAGTTGTTTCCACGGTCCTTTGCTGGCTGTTTCCATGGATTTGACGGTGCTTCCTGCCAACGTGCACCAGCCCGAACAAAACATGACATCGGATATACGGTCATATATTTAAAATATTAAACGTAGTCTAGTTATAAAATAAATTATAGATTTCACAAAAAAACTACGAGATAAATCTTTTGAGCCTAATTAATCCATCATTAGCACATGTAGTTTACTGTAGCACATATGACTAACCACGTACTAAAGATTCATCTCACGATTTCTCTCATAACTATGTAATTAATTTTAACGTTCATATATATATATATATTTAATGCTCTATTTAGGTGTCGGAAAAAATTTAATAGGACGAGAAGTTGGTAGATCCAACAAACGGAAGTCGGCAACGACTTTGAATGGTCGTCTCTGGCTAATTAATTTATCCCCATCCATGCCGCTGTCTAAGATTGTAGAAAGTGCAAAATCGATCAAACTCTTACTACATTCCGCTTCGCACGAAATGCCCGATGCGTTGCCGGCTCATCCTGTCACTTGCCATCTTCGCCGTCGCACTGCTCGCGCCCCGCACTGCCGGGGAGCCATGGGTGATGTGCGGAGATGACTTCGGCACCTTTACGCTCCAGAGCAGGTACTACGCCAACCTCATGCGCATCAACGCCACCCTGCCCAGTAACGCCTCCGCGTCGCCGGACCTCTACGCCACCGCCGTGGACGTCGGCGCCGTCCCGGAGCAGGTCTCGGCCGTCGCGCTCTGCCGCGGCGACGTCGGCGCCGCGTCCTGCCTCAGCTGCCTCACCCAGGCCTTCGCCAACCTGGCGAACCTTTGCGGCAACACCAAGGACGCCACGATATACTACGACAGGTGCACCCTCAGCTACTCCAGCGTCCACTTCCTCTCCGACGGCGACGACCCCAGGCAGATCCCGGCGTACACGGTGAACAACCTCGCCGGCAACGTCACGTCGGAGCCGGAGCGGTACAACCGCCTCGTCGCGGCGCTCGTGAACGCCACCGCCGACTACGCGGCGTACAACTCCACCCGGCTGTACGCGTCCGGGGAGGCCGACTTCAACAGTCAGTTCCCCAAGGTGTACAGCATGGCGCAGTGCACGCCGGACCTGTCGCCGGAGAGGTGCCGGAGCTGCCTCGCCAAGATCGTGTCGCAAGAAATCGGGACGTACAAGGACACCATCGGAGGCAGGACGATGGCAGTCAGGTGCGCCTTCCGCGTCGAAACCGTGCCTTTCCTCAATGGCACGATGCTGGTCCGGCTGCGGCTACCTGCAGGGACATCAGCTCCCTCTGAATCGCCGGCTCCGGCACCGGCGGCCTTGGTCGGTGAGTCAAAGCGTGTAGTAGTATAACATCATCAGGTATTGTTTAGTTGTTAAAATTTTTTTTCTAAAAACATCACATCGAATTTTTGACATCTAAATAAAGCATTAAACATAGATGAACCAAAAAACTAATTGCATAGTTATGTAAGAAATTTTGAGACGAATCTTTTGAGCCTAATTAGTCCATGATTAGCCATAGTGCTACAGTAACCAACATGTGCTAATGACGGATTAATTAGGCTCAAAAGATTCGTCTCACAGTTTCTAGGCTAGCCCTGAAATTCGTTTTTTTATTTATGTCCGAAAACCCCTTCCGACATCCAATCAAACATTTGATATGACACTTCTCCCAAAAATTTTCTCAATCTAAACACCACCTCAATTAATATAAACAGTAACTTGACTTGTTCGTCCCATTTCCCCTTTATGTAGAAAGGACGAGCAGGTGGAAAATAGCTGTATACGTTTCAGTGGCTACGTTTGCTGCCATACTGACAATTATTGCGGCGTGCTTTAGTCGTTGGAGAAGAATCACAAACACAGCAGCAAAACAACTACAACCACGTAAATTCTCGTAACTATTTTTCCTTCACAATGCAAGCAACCTTGATCTTTGCCTGGAAGGAATTTTTAGCTTTCAAAGTACATGAGGTATTTTCAACTTTCGAACTTAACAGTCGCATTTATATAGATGAAGATAAGCAAATTCAACATAATACTTTTTAGACTCATGGCCCGCGCACCTGCCCGCACTTGGTCGCTGCCGGCATGGCCGCCTACGCGCGCGACGGCCTGCTGTGCTCGCCGGCGTGCCAACCCATCAGCGCCGCGCAAGCCCATTTCGCTCCTAGGCCGCCGGCCGCTCACGTGGGCTGCCGCTGCGCCAGCATCCAAGAGGGCCGGCCACCTCTTGGCGCGCCAACTGGACCGCCGCTTCCGGGTCCGATGCCAGCGCCTGTGCCGGCCGGCCTGTTTGCGGCTAGGCTAGCCTCTGCTTTGGCTGCCTCCCCTCTCCCTCGTTCTTTCCCCATTTGTTTTCTTCGCTTCCTTACCGAACTCCTGCTTCGCACGATGTCTATCCACCAAGGGTCACTTTGGATCCAACCTAATCCTACCAGTCTAATCCTACCAGTGGATTATATTCCAATCTAAATCGGCTCCAATCTATTTTTTTACTAATTAGTCTACCAAACCAACCCGTACCAATTATTCTTCATTGGGATCCAATCCAAACTAATCCAAATTTGATTTTAGCCCAACCCGCACCAACCCATTTGGTTAAAATGGATTCAACCAACTCTTGCAAAATGGATACACCATTTGATATGTATAAACTCGGACCTAAAATTTTAAAACTCACGTTCACACTATAAAAGTTTATCAAATTTGACTGAAATTTAGTGAAATGATCTGTTACGTATAAAAGCAACATTGTGCAAATTTTGGTCGATTTCTACATGTGGGGCCACACGTATGTCTATTATTTTATCCATTAGCTATCCAATTAAAAGATCCATTTATCCTCCACGGGTTAAATCCATTTAGAACCTAAAATAACCTAACCAAATCCAGTCCATACTAATCCATGTTTCTATAACCCAATCCAATCCAGACCATTTAAAGTTACAATCCATTTGCACCTAACCAAATATAACCAAATTAAAACCAACCCATTTAACTCATTTCTATCCACCCCATTAGCATGCTTAATCCAACCTCGTCACACGACACTATAATCATTCCGGACCTCAACTTCTCCATGAGTTTAGTCGTGATCCGCCTTTGACCTTCGTTGATCTCCAACTCCTGCACATGAGTGAACCATCACAACTGTACGAGAATAGAGATAGCTCAACACACACGCACGTTGAGTCCGCTAATTTTTTCATTACAAAAGCACCGAAACACATTTTGGTTCTTCGTATGCCAAAAGGCATGATTTGGTCAGAAATTAAATGCCTGCCGAAAATTCTGGATATATTGGACGTAAACCATATAGTCACGCTGTAAAAAAATCAGAGCAACTAGGCTTGCTAATGGGTTGAACGGAGATGGATTAAATGTGTTGGTTTTAATTTAGATTGTCTTTGGTTAGGTGCAAATGAATTATTACTTTAAATGGTTTGGATTGAATTGGGTTATAAAGATAAATGGATTGGTATGAACTGGATATTGTTAGGTGATTTTAGGTTCTAAATAGATTTGACCCGTGAAGGGCAAATGAATTCTTTAATTGGGTAGCTAATGGATAAGAGAATAGATATAAGTGGGACACACGTATAGAAATTGATTAAATTTTGCACAAAGTTGCTTTTATACATAATAAATCATCTCACCAAATTTCAATCAAATTTGATAAATTTTTACAGTGTGAACACGAGTTTTAAAATTTTAGGTCTAAGTTTATACATACCAAATGGGTACAGATATACACGGGGGTGGCCTGATCTTTCGGTGAGTTATGATAACTACGATTTGATAAAAACGTTGACGATCCGACTACAACCGTACTAGACGTTGTGTTGCGCCTTAGCGATCGATACACCTCTCCATGAGTTGTTGATCTTGCCGGTGCAAATCAACCTTATTCCTACGAGCAAATCGAAGAAACAAGCAAGAACAAGATAAAAGCAATCTGATAGTGCAAATAGTAATTGAATACAAATGATAAGTTGGGGTTCCGAAGAACAAGTATCCGAGTGGTTGCGCCAACACACATATGTACAAGCAAATAGTAAAGGCTAAACTTTAATCTACCAAAACCCAAATAACCCTAAAGGGGTAGCTAGCTATTTATAGGAGTGGAGGAGGCCTTAGGGCCGTCCTCCCTGTGGTTGGGCGCAGTCTCCCTTGGGTCCCTCTTGGGCCAGGGTCCCAGATGAAATTACAAGCCTATAAGCCCACTACTGGTGACATGACGCATTGTTTTCGTGATTCCCGTTGACTCGGGTGGAATCTGACAAGGAGGCTGATCCGTTGAAAATAGGACTCCGAAACCTTTCCATCAAGTACTCATAGACCGAAAATGGAGCTCGTATGAAGATTTAGCGGCCGTTTGAACTTAGCAATGTAGCATGTGGCCGAATCGGATTCCAGCACTTGATCATAAGGATCTTGATGTGAGCAATGGTTGTATCCATGGTAATCGTGGTCACATCATCCTCCCCTTCTTCACGGAAAATCGTCCTCGGTTTTTCCATATGGTTCTCTTCACGTAGCGCATGATCTTCTCCATAGAATTGTTTACATGAAAACAAACGCAATAAACTTCCATCATGTAATATCATTAGTTCTTTAGCAAATAGGCTTAATCTCCTATGAAACGAATGTACCTGGTAATTAGGATGCACAACATTGTACGTACTAACTACATTGAGATTATTTTCTTGTAGCTCATCTCGCTCCCCTTCTTTAGAAGCAAAGTAAGGACATGATAAATTTTCAATGGTGTAGGGCAGCAACGTTGAGCGATATTGTTGCTCCCCTTCTTCAATACTAACATATTTCTTCAAATCAAAACAAGACAAACTCGAGATAATATGATTAGCAAGAACATGTATCTCTAGCTTGCATATTTTGTCCACATCAACAGGAGGTTCTAAATCTAAACAGATGTAAACTCTATGCACCAAATATATTCCTTTATCATTATATTTGCCAAATATATGAAAAATAGCACTAGTTGGACATGGCAAATCAGACTTGACAAATAATTGCTCCTTCAAATTGTTGAGCTCACAAAAACCATCAAACTGAACATAGCCCAAAGTATTTAAAGAAGATTGCAATTCGTGTTCCTCAACTTTATTAGCAACGTGAACAACGTGCTTAAAATCAGCGTAGAAAGAATTAACAACAGGAATAGCATGTTCATTCATTAGTTGCAGCATGGATATAAGTGAAGCATTATCACACAACTCTTCTTTATCACAAGGAACAGCCAGTAAATCAACTTGTGACAAAGGCATTTCAACAATTGGTTCTACTAATGATTGCTCTATGATAGCATGAAAAGTGAACATGTGTAGCTCTCCTTGAGAATACTCACCTTCATTTATCTTGACACCATTTAATTTACCTTGCAAATTTTCTTCAAACATCGCAGGTGCTTCATGCTTCTCCGCTTTCTTCTAAAGAACATCATTTTCCTCATTTTGTTGATGGTTCTGAACTCCCTGCAAAACGTTAGTAACAGGAGACACAAAAGATTGCTCCTCGTATGTTTGCACACCATCATTGCACAAGGATATAGGGGATTCAAAAACATGAGATAATTCACATTCTTCATGCTTCCTCTCATTCGATATGATCTGACTCTTACTCCTACAAGCAAGCATGAATATGTGTCCAATATAATTATATGTCACATTAGCAAGCATAACATGAATTTTAGAATTAAGACCATTGAAAAATCTAGTCATTGTGTGCTCATTGCTTTCTTTTAAACCACTATAAGTGATGCAAATTTTAAACTCATGAAAATACTCCCGCATAGTTTTGTCACCTTGTTTTAGATGTTCAAATTTCTCACAAAGGATACATTTGTAAGAAGAACTCACAAAACGCTTTCTCATCATGGTTTTGCATTCATCCCAAGTTTCAGGTTTGTTACTCAGATAAGTCCACCAAAATAATGCAGAAGAGGTAAACTTATTACTAGCAATCTTAATCATTTGAGCATCAGAAAAATCATAGTTATCCAATTCATTGTCTACTGCTAACTCCCAATCAATATATGCAACAGAATCATACTTCCCATCGTAAAATGGTAACTTAGATTCAGCTCGTGCAAAATTATAGCCCGATACCTCATATGCATCACGTGAAGAAGGCGTCATATCTCGTCGAAAATGTACAAGTCGATGTTCTCGTATTCTCTTGCGCAATCCTGCCATGGTTAGTAGAAAACAAGAAACACACACAAGAGTATGCACGCTCCTATCAACTACTAGGTAGTGGCAGCTCGATTATTACACACTGAAGCTTTAACCAAGCTCTTACAAGTTCTTACCAAAGCAAGCAGAAGGGTGACATACACCGACTCAACCAAGCACCCCAATGGAGGTTGGATGTATCGATGCCTTGGCAAACACTTGTTGTACGACTGTAATCAAATCTGTGGAGCTCTGGGTAGGCTTAAATATGTAGCAAAGGAGTAGCAAATGCTCAAATCAAATAATGCAAAGTTGAATGATGGTCAAAGTCAAGTACCGTGTTGGTCCTAGACTAAAACAATCTAGAAACGCGAGCCTAGACACAAACGATACCACAAGATAACATGACACAACTCAAGCATCACTCTGATATATAAAAGCAAATCCAAAGATACAATATGTTTTTTTTCTCTTCTCTTTTCTCTTTTTTGGGGCGGTTTTTTCTCTCTTTTTTAGCACCTTTCTGCCTTTTCTATTTTTTTTCAATTTTTTTTACCAGACCTGACCAAGGACCAAAACGCAGAGTTATAGGGACTGAAATGTAAATATAAAAAATTACAAGGACCTAAATGTAAAATTGTCATCCAAAAATATGGTCTATAAAAAATGGAGTCCTGATGAAATGACGATTCCGTTTTTACAATCTGATCTCGAATCCGACGACAAACAAAAAAGTTTCCAAATTTATTTGACACGACTCAAAAGTAGCGGGAGGGAGTTCGTGAAAGGGATGTGTACGGTGGAGAGGGGGAGGGGACTTCGGCCGAGCAGTAGGGAGCGGACTCAACAAATCACGTGTGTCGGGAATTGGAGGAAACATACTCGGCTATAGATGAAAACAATGATCTTAATATGCAGACTTTCCACAAAAAAAATATTTGTTATCCTTGAGTCAATCTAATCTGATATGTTACCCCGTCCATCTCCCTTCTCACGTGCAACCTCTGGGCATGGTAATGGCACAAAGAAAACTCTAGATGCAAACGACACAACTCCCAAACTAACCAATAAAAAATTCTCGAAACCACAAAAATAGAACAATGGCGGCGAGCCGATTCTGTTTTCATAGGTCCCGACAAAAACAAAGACACGACGATGGACAACAAAGGTGGTACTAGACATGAACAAAACTCGAAACTCTAGACGTACTAACCCTAAAACCAGCCACACGACTCGACGATGCAACGCAAAACTCAACAATGCAAAAACTGAAAAGAACAATGCAAGCCACAAAGATAGCTGGGTAAAGGATGAACTAATCTAATCTAATCTACTATTTTTTAGATGAACTAATCTAATCTATTCTACTATTTTTTGGCTATTTTCTTGTTTATGGGAAGATAAAAACTCACCGAGCAACGAAAGCTCTGATACAACTTGATGTACACGGGGGTGGCTCGATCTTTCGGTGAGTTGTGATAACTACGATTTAAGAGAAACGTTGATGATCCGACTACAATCATACTAGACGTTGTGTTGCGCCTTAGCGATCAATACACCTCTCCGTGGGTTGTTGATCTTGCCGGTGCAAATCAACCTTATTCCTGCGAGCAAATCGAAGAAACAAGCAAGAACAAGATAAAATCAATCTGATATTGCAAATAGGAATTGAATACAAATGATAAGTTGAGGTTCCGAAGAACAAGTATCCGAGTGGTTGCGTCAACACACACGTATACAAGCAAGTAGCAAAGGCTAAACTTTAATCTAGCAAAACCTGAATAACCCTAAAAGGGTAGCTAGCTATTTATAGGAGTGGAGGAGGCCTTAGGGGCGTCCTTCCTATGGTTGGGCGCAGCCTCCCTTGGGCCCCTCTTGGGCCAGGGTCCCAGATGAAGTTACAAGCCCATAAGCCCACTACTGGTGACATGGTGCATTGTTTTCGTGATTCCCGTTGACTCGGATGGAATCTGACAACGAGGCTGGATCTGTTGGAAAGAAGACTCTGAAACCTTTCCATCAAGTACTCATGGGCTGAAAACGGAGCTCGTATGAAGATTTGACGGCCGTTTGAACTTAGTAATGTAGCATGTAGCTCAATCGGATTCCAACACTTGATCATAAGGATCTTGATGTGAGCAATGGTTATATCCATGGTAGTCGTGGTCACATCAGGTACATCTATTTTGTAAGAGTGGATTGGATCCATTTTAACCAAATGGTTTGGTACGGGTTGGGCTAAAATTAAAGTTAGATTGGTTTAGATTAATTGGATTCTAACGAAGAATAATTGGTGCGAGTTAGTTTGGTAGACTAATTAGGAAAAAAATGGATTAGAGTGGATTTACATTGGATTACAATCCATCAGCAGGCTAAAGAGCAACCGGTCACACCGAATTTTTGACCGTACAAGGCAGTATGCCAGGATCAGTTGGCAAGGGAATGCCACTCGTTAGCAGAGGAAACTATGCCACCAGGACGTGCAGCTAGATCAGTGGCGTATGCTGACCCCGGGAGGAAAGCGGCCTATTTTATCGATCGATCTGCTGATTGGTTTTAGAAGAGAAAATGAAAAACACCCTCCGCGCCATGAAAACTCCTAGTAGTATGCCATCTATTGAAAAGCTAACACATCATTGTAAATTTGTAATGATTTTTGGCTTCGATACTTCAAATGTATACTCTATGTTTCCTGACTATACTTCTCTTCTTACAGACACAACTAGTAGTGAAGATATTCAGAGCATAGATTCGCTTCTTCTCGATGTGTCAGCACTACGTGTTGCAACAGATAATTTTGCTGAAGACAAAAGGCTCGGTGAAGGAGGATTTGGTGTAGTTTACAAGGTAATTATCAGAATTCGTTGCATATGTTGCTTTCTTGGTGTATTTTATTTTACCTATGTACAGTGGCTAACGCTCGATAGAATTCCTGCAGGGAATTCTACCTGATGGTCAAGAGATAGCAGTCAAGAGGCTCTCTCAGAATTCTAGACAAGGAATAGGAGAGCTGAAAACTGAGCTAGTATTAGTGGCTAAGCTTAACCACAAGAATCTTGTGAGGCTGGTTGGCGTTTGCCTCGAAAAACATGAGAATATACTTGTGTATGAATACTTGCCAAATAGAAGCCTCGATATCGTTCTTTTTGGTACGATTCTACTCATTATTTCTCTCTTCAGAGGACTAGACTAGCCCACTAGAAGTACTGAAATTACAATTGAAAATCGTATACATGCATGCTAGTAGTCACTGTTTCTTTTAAGAAAATAGTAATTACTGTTTGTATGACAGATGCTCAGAAAAACAAAGAGTTACCCTGGGCAATGAGATACAACATCATAGAAGGGATTGCTAGAGGTTTGCAATATCTTCATGAAGATTCTCAGATGAAGATAGTTCATCGTGACCTCAAGGCAAGCAATATTCTTTTGGACTCTACTTATAATCCTAAGATTTCTGACTTCGGCTTAGCAAAAATATATGGAGGGGATCGATCACATATTATCACGAAACGTATTGCCGGAACACTGTAAGTATGAATAACATTTCCCTACTAACTATCAAGTTAAGAATATGAATTCAATCCTTTTCCTTGTTACAGTGGATACATGTCACCAGAATATGCGATGCGCGGTCAATATTCGATCAAGTCTGATGTGTTCAGCTTCGGTGTGTTGGTCTTAGAAATTGTCACCGGAAGAAGGAGCTATGGCTCTTACGACTACGAGAAAGGCACTGACCTCATAAATGCTGTCAGTACAGAAACTACTTACAGACTCTATGCACATCAACCTTCTTACAATATTATTTCAGTCTATTTCAAAAAATAATATTATTTCAGTGGATTTTTTATGGTACATCTACACCAGATCACCATGCACCATCAATTCCCTGCTAATTGAAGAGCTAATGTTGTCACCTCATAGTCATAGAGAGTAAAACATCATTTAAGGTCCCGTTTTGTTCTACATAACAACATTAGTCACTCCCTTTATATCCGTTAGCATGATTTTTAAACTGCTAAATAATGTGTTTCGTACGAAAAATTTCTATATAGAAGTTTTCTTAAAAATCAAATAAATCTTTTTTTAATTTTTAACATTTAGTTCTCAATTAATCATACATTAAATACATTTCTCATTTTGTGTGTGACTAATGGGCTAATTAGAAAGAGTTTTTTTACCATTCTTAAAAACTACATTGAGGTAATAAAAATTTTAGTACAAAATTCTAATAGGTATACCTCAAGGTACTAAATTTTTACACTTAAAAACAACTATAAAAACAACTATAGTACGTTGAGGTACCCTTCGAAGAACGGTAAAAAGCTCAATTAGAAAAGCTTAAAAGAATGCGTGCTAAATTTGGTGTGCAAATTAGGAAGGATTTAGAAGAGGATAACTACGGCTAGTAATATTTTTTCCTTTTCTTAGCTTTTTTATTATTTGTCAATGGGAGGAGGCAATGTATATTTTGTTATAGAACACCTATAATTAATGGGATTTTTTACCATTCTTAAAAAGTATCTTGGATACTAAAAATAAAAATTTTAGTACAAAATTCTAATATCTTAATATCTTATGGTACATTGTACTTCAAGATACTAAACTTTTACATAAAAAATATGATACCTTAGGGTATCTTTTTCAAAAATGGTAAAAAAAACTCATAATTAATTGTTCACATTTGTCACAAGATTCTAGTCTCTAGAGGCAAGATGGAGCAGTGAGCTCTTAAATTTACCCATTTGTTATGCATGGCAGCATGGGCATTGCTTTTGCACATCCCTACTCGTGGAAGTTAATCAAGTCCGATGTGAAGTGGTTAATATGTGTGTGAGGCAAATTTGTCAACATTGAGTCATGAGATAGACAGCTTGATTTCATATATGTATAGATCAATGTTCTGTGTAGCGATTGGCCTACTCAAACAACTAATAGATGCCTAAATAGGTCTGTAGCAGCTAATTGTACATAAGAGCAGATAGGACTCTCCTCAAATAGTTGTTACCAGAGATTTAAAAATCATGGTATATATAAATATGTGAAAATCATGTAGGCTGCAAAATCTTTCATTTGTTTAATTTTTATGGCAATGAAGACTTCCACCGACTTAATACTAAGAGATTTGCTCCGGTAAAAAAAAAAAGTAACTCGAGATACCGGTACCTCACGGTATTAGATCGTTTCCTATCATTGGATCTAGCTGAGCAAGATGAGCATGGTTATATCTGTCGATCAGAAACGATTTGATAATATGAGGTACTGGTACTTAAGGTATTTTTTGTTAGACTAGAACAAATCTTTAATATTAAAGCAAGCTTGGTAAGAGTATTAATATAGACACGCGTACCAGACTTCACCCACTGTGATTAGAATCCTAATATCCATAACTATGCACACATTGTTGCGATTTCAATAAGAATTCAGTGAGGTCAGCAATTTACTGTTGGCATCCATCTCTTTAAAGCATGTGTCAGAGGGTATAGGTGTTGCGTGCGTGTTATATGTGTGGCCATATATATGTATGTATCCGCCTTCCTTGTGTTGAAAAAAACCACCTCTTTGCTTTAAAATCTGAAGATTTTCTATTCAATTTTTTGTACTGAATTTTGCCTTTGTGGGCGCAGATATGGCAACACTGGATTAGGGAGAAGGTCGTCGAATTGATTGATCCATCCCTGAGGAACAATTCTCCCATCGACCAGTTATTAAAGTGCATCCACATCGGTCTATTGTGTGTCCAAGAGAACCCTGCAGATAGGCCGTTGATGTCAGCAGTAAATTTTATGCTTAGCAGTAACACAGTCCAACTCCCTTCTCTGTCCAGGCCAGGCTTCTGCACCCAGGAGATTTGTGCCAACTCAACCGAAGTATCATCAAATGAACTGTCCATCACAAAACTTGAACCCAGATGACTGTTGACATCTGAATCAGTTGTTTGACACGCCCTCTAAAGTAAGCTACTAGAACTGAAGGTGTGCATTGTGCGCCTATCGGGGAGCTCATAACTTGCTAATGATAAGATGTTCTAGCAGACAAAAGGACATGTCGCTACTGCAATGCCATCGACCAGTTGTTACAGAACCATCAGGAACATCCTATCTGTATCGGGCACTCTACAACCGGCACTAGAATTCTGATACTATTAGGTCATTCTCAATGTAAGTTTAATGGACATAATTACCTAGAATGACATGTCATCTAAAAATTTTTGAAATTAGAATAAAACACCCCTCTCTCAATGCATAGTTTCGTCTATTGTTGTTTTCTAGATTACATGCAAGACATAAGCTGTCTAGTTAACTGTGCATACATGGTTTCATCTCTATGAAACTCATTTCATCTCTTTTTCATTAATACGTTATCACATCATCAAAAATCTCTATATGACACACTATTTATTGCCCATAAAACTCCTAGTGAGACTGATATTAGGGCATGTTCAATGGTAGAGCCTATTATGGGCTCTGTCTCAAGCCACGTCAACAAAAAACTTCTCGTACAAAGTACAGTCTCTCAAATTGACTCTAGACTAATTAATTCCTCGTTTGCATTCCATCTGGTCGACGCCTCTAATTAGAGTCAGCACACGTATAAAACAGATTTTATGGTTGTCTCCTCATTTTATGCGTCAAGAGTCAATGTTTTTGCTGACTCCATGTAAAACAACCAATTTTCTCTCTCCTATCGTCTCTCTTCCACGTCAGCGAGCATGCAATAATAGAGACGGCAATTAGAGCCCTTTATACATACCCTTAGGGTACGATCAGTGCCAGACTGCCAGGTGTAGACCCGATCGATGGGCCATGTGGGGTTTGGAAAGGCTTCCTTGGGTCCCTACAATGCCGGCGTACACCTCGAACCAGCACTGATGGTAGTCATCAAAACATAAAAAAATGCAAATAATGCCCAAATATTATTTTCCTGTACTTTGAATTTACTACACGTTATAGTATTTGTGTGCATCCAAAGTTAATACACATCATTAAATTATTTATAAAATATTATTATTAAGTTATTAAAGTTTTACAAAATTGCATTTAAAAGTATCCAAACTTAGATAAAAAAAATAATGTATAGAAAAAAATTGTAGTTAAAATGAACTAAAATGACATATTTGTGAGAATCTAAGTAATGTCATTGATAAACAAAATGTTTCCAAAAATGCCATCAACGAATGTAACTTCTAAAAAATGACATCATACGAACCAACTTATTCTAGAAATGCCATTGTTGTTAGTACTCCGGTAAAGTGACACCATTAGACTCTATGTAAAGACCATTTTTCCATTGGATGTACAATTTATATGCAATATGAGACATTGTCTGAATTTTCACAGGAAAATTACATATGAAAAAATATCAAAAATTCACCAAATGAAGTCCATGACAACATATACTTCCAGTATTTTTGCACAATTTTTAGTACTGTAGCATCGAAAATAACTCTCCAAATCAGCCGCTTTTTCTCCAAAATTCAGAAAATTCACTGCCCATCACCCCTTCTTCTTTTGTCTCTAAACAGTGGCCCCAAGAGACCTAGGGTCCAACCAGGACCAACCTGTAGGCCCAACATTCACACGCAGAGCCATTGGTTATTCATGTTTTATAATCACTAAAATGAACTTTTTTTTATAAAAATTAACTTTTGAGCGCTGAAAATTTCAGAGAGTATTTTAGGGCATGGATATATTCCCAGCCATGATGTATTAAATGAAAATTTATTTTCCTTTTTTACTTCCTTGCAATTTTATTTAGACATTTAACAAAAAAATTGTAGAAATAATTTATTTAATATTTTCTAAATCCCTGAGAAACACAGAGTGTGACAAAAACATGGGTTGATGTGATGACATGAGCATATGAGGGGGATTCGGTCCTAGGTTGAAGAGGGTAATTTGGTCATTGTAATAAAATTATCTACATCTATCCGAGTTCAAGTGACGGCGATGATATTTTTAAGACAATTTGACTTGTAAGATGGTATTTCTGAGATGTTGTGTTTGTTGATGGCATTTTTTTAAGAATAGGACACATGTTCATGGTATTTCTTGGATTTTCTTTATTGTCATAACACTGCAATTTAGCCTTAACAATGCATAATTTTCAAAAAAAATGTAAAACTATATGACATAATAAAATTGCAGTTAAAACGAACTAAAATGGAACATTGAATAGCACTGCAATTTAGGCTTAACAATTTATAATTTTCAGCTAAGAAATTTACGATTTTTATTCACGTGAAATCTAGCAAGTACCTAAATAAAAATGTCAACCAATTACTTCAGGGTTTGAGTTCTGGCCTGCCAGTCCATTTGATGATACTTTTATTGAGTTGGCAGAAGTTTGCTGTCTGCAAAAAGCTGGCCTAGATACAGAAGGTAATCGGTCGACAGTTTTGCTGCTAAGCATGAAATTTACTGCTGACATCACCGGCCTATCTGAAGGTTTTTGCTGAACACACAGTAGCCCGATGTGAATGCACTTCAGTAACTGGTCAATGGGGCAATCGTTGGTCAAGGATGGATCAATCAACTCAATGGCTTTTTCCCTTGTCCAGTGCTCCCATACCTGCAACCACCAAGTCCACAATAATCAAGCTGGCAACTTGTCAAATAATATCATACTGTAATAGAGCTTTTTTTATCAGATTTAAATAAAAAATATCTCGAGATATTATATTTTTAGTGTAAAAATTTAGTAATTTGAGCTACAAATATATCTTACGAAATCAGAATAAATTTTTTAGTATCTTAAGATACTTATTAAGGATGATAAAAATCGCATCGTAATAAGTTTCTTGTTTAGAATTCATCAAGTCTTTGTACTCACGTCATTTATCAGATCGGCGTCTTGCTCGGAGTCACAGAAATCCCAGTTCCTTCTTCCAGTGACAATCTCCAAGACCAACACACCGAAGCTGAATACGTCAGACTTGATAGAATACTTCCCATGCATTGCGTATTCTGGTGACATGTATCCGCTGTAACAAGAACACATATAGCTTCATGGTGGATCTATATCTGCACTTTGCTAGGGAAACGTGGGGGCAAATACTTACTATGTTCCAACAATGCAATACGTAACAATGTGTGATTGATCCCCTGCAAATATCTTTGCTAAACCGAAGTCGGATATCTTGGGATTATAGGCAGAGTCCAAAAGAATGTTGCTTGCCTTGAGGTCGCGATGAACTATCTTCATTTGAGATTCTTCGTGAAGATACTGTAAACCTCTAGCAATCCCATCTATGATTTTGAGTCTCTTCCCCCAGTCTAGCTCCTTCTTTTTCGTAGAATCTGTCATAGAAACAATCATAAACGGCAACATATGATTTCGTGGCATTTTCAGTACTTGAAGTGAGTAGTTTTCTTCTAGAGAAACAAACAAATAGAAAAGTTAATACCAAAAAGAATGGTGTCGAGGCTTCTATTTGACATGTATTCATACACGAGTAATTTGTCGTGACTTTCGAGGCAAAAACCAACCAGCCTCGCAAGATTCTTGTGGTTCACCTTAGCAACTAAAAGGATCTCTGTTTTCAGCTCTGCAATTCCTTGTCTGGAAGTCTGTGAGAGCCTCTTGACTGCTATCCGTTGGCCTTCCGGTAGAATTCCCTGTGGAAAGCAAAGAAATAATTATACAACTCATAAGGCAACACATTTTCTAATTCTTACCTTGTAAACAACGCCAAAGCCTCCTTCACCAAGTTTATTGTGCTCAGCAAAGTCATCTGTAGCAACACGTAGTACTGATAGATCAAGATGGAGAGAGCATATATTCTGGATGTCATCGGCACTGGTTGGGTCTGCAGGGAAGTAAAGTCATGCAATGTACAACTTAAAATTTTTAAAGAGAGTTTTGCAATGATGTATACTCCAGTGCAGTTAATGATTATCTCTTTTCTTTATTTGTATCTATGTGAATCCAAGTGGAAAGATTGAAACTTGAACGCACCCCTCATATGCTTAATCTGAAAGCTAGAAAATCTGTAAAAAAACAAAAAGATAATCTAGAGATTTTCTCATCAGTAGAGAGAAAAAGATAAAGGAACTGCAATTTAATTTCGTCGACTGTACTATAACAATTCATGTTAGTGGCATATCTATCTACTGGAGCTATTCAAATTATAGGACGACAAATAAAACTTAAGGGTATAAGAGTTATATATTAGAACTTTTAAATATAGTTTTGTGTTAACTAGAAGACACCTTTAGGAATTAGAGTTCAACAAAGATAGCCATATTTAGTACCATGCGGCCAATTTCCATTGTGTTTCAGTTCTAATACGAACAAACTGTGTGGTTTTACAAATCTAATATATCTACCTAATAAATATCTTATTAGTTGAATCATGATAATCTGTTGCCATAAATTGATTATCTAGGCACGTTTCTTTTCTCCGTATTAATGGGACAATTTCAATGTTATTATCCTTTGTACTTAGTTATTAATAATTAATAATTACAACTCCTCAAAGTCTTGAAGCCAATTAGAATGTGCCAAAAATTAACCATATTGCCAGTTAGTAGTTTGATCTCTTCAATAAAATAAATTGATGAAATTTGACAACATAGTATATTCAATGGATGAACCACTTAAGCCATATTGATAGATCAATTTATTTCATTATTTTTTGATTTCACAATTCAAAATAGTTAAGAGGGCTTACACGATTGGAGCGCTTTTGCTGATGTTCTTTTGGCCTTTCTCCAAGCATAAAAACATGTTGCACTAATGGTCAGCACTGCAGCAACTGTAGCCACCGCAATTTTTCTCATAGTTTCTGCCAAAATGGAAAGGAGAAAGAAACAAATGAACTCAAGACCTCAACCCTCTTGTTTGTTTATCTGTTAATATATAAATAACTAATTCCTAACTTATCAGAGATAAATTGTATAAATAGAGACAAAAATCGGTGAACAATTGTCCTTTTATTTTATACGATGTGGGGCGTTGGGATGATATGATGTGGGTGGCGTGGAGGATTTTTTAATATAATTTTTTTGAAAAAATATTTTTGTTTGAAAAAGTTGTAAAACTAGAAACCCCAATGCCCACAAATATAAGTGGTCCACTAGCTAGCCAATTTATCCGACATAATAAATATCCGTTGGCGCCCGTGTGACAAGAAACCAATAGAGTTCGCCACATGTGCAAGCGTTTAACTTAACGGAAAAACTAGACAACGGGATCTCATACGAACACGAGTCACTTGCCCGTCTATTATTTTTTCATCCGTCGGCATCGTTTTCTCCATGACCGCGCGGGCGCCTCCTCTCTGCGATGCTCGCTCGCTGGCTCGCTCGCTGGGTCGTCTCCCCGCATCGGCACACCGACGCTGCTTATCCGCACTCATGCATCTCCTTCATGCTGCCCCACTCATCGGCGTCGTTTCCTCCGTGCCCCTCCACGTCGTTCGTCGGCGTCGTCTCCTCCATGCCAGCAACACTCCATGCTGCCTGGCACGTCGGCGTTGCTCCTTCGTATTGCCCCTCACACTAGACACCAACTATCATCTGCATCATTTAAGTTGCCCTCATTGTACGGCTCTATGATATCAGTTGGTATCATCCGGTACCACCTGGTACAATGGGATACATGTATCTTTTTGAGCTTCCCTAGCCATGTGGCGTGAGAAGAGGCTGACAATGTTAATTACTGGTAGCCTCCTCAACACCAATTAGCTGGGCGGGTATTTTATAGCTATATATAAACCTTCCGGCTACATGAAAATCTTATTCTCGGTTTACATGAGTCATGGAACACGTGGGCTACGATAATATATCTATAATTTAACAAAATTATAATGATAGACTTTAAGTATTGCTATACTTACTAAATATTTCTTACGATGCATATATGTCAGCATTCCAGAAGTAATGTTGCAGTACTATATTCGGTTTAACTAACCTCTTTCGGACGACTGCGCCGCATTAATGGTGGGATACACCGCCGCGGGTGCCTGCGCCGGCGGTGGCGATCCTGGTAGCTGTACCAGCATTGGACCATCGAGGAAGGGCGAGGTACTGTACTGGAAGCTGCACCTGACTGCACGGACAAATCCTCCGGTGTAGTTCTCCAATTGCGGAATATATCTCCCGGTGATCTGGGCGAGGCACCTCCGGCACCTCGCCGGCGTCAGGTCCGGCGTGCACTGCGCCCAGCTGTACAGCTTGGGGAACTCCTGGTTGAAGTCGGCCTCCCCGGAGGCGTAGCGCCGCGTGGAGTTGTACGCCGCGTAGTCCGCCGTGGCGTTCACCAGCGTCGCCATGACGCGGTTGAACTGGGCCGCCTCCGTCATGACGCTACCGCTGTCCCTGTTCCCGTACGCCGGAATCTTTGCGGAGAAGTCGCTGGGGAAGATGCTGGCATTCGAGTAGCTGAGCAAGCACGAGTCGTAGAAGATGGTGGCGACCCTGTTGTAGGCGCACGTGTTGGGCAGGTCGCGAAAGGCCTGGGTGAGGCAGCTAAGGCAGGAGGAAGGGGTGGCATCGCCGCGGCAGAGCGC
This sequence comes from Oryza brachyantha, assembly GCF_000231095.2. Taxonomy (NCBI): domain Eukaryota; kingdom Viridiplantae; phylum Streptophyta; class Magnoliopsida; order Poales; family Poaceae; genus Oryza; species Oryza brachyantha. Next base: position 13,041,162 of record NC_023169.2, on the reverse strand, counting down.
GAGGGCCGAGACCTGATTCGGGGCGGCGCCGATGTAGTCGGCGGTGGCGAACAGGTCCGGCGACGCGGAGGCGTTGCGGGGCAGGGTGGCGGCGACGAGGTTGATGTTGGCAAGGTAGGTGCTCCTCCTGGCCGGGAAGTTGCTGCCCGTGCCATCGTCGCACAACGCCCATGGGTACCCCGCAGAGCGGCGAACGAGCAGCGCGACGGCGACGATTGCCACGGACAGGATGAGACGGCAAGCCATTGTGCACGGTCGAATTGGATCCTTGGAGGGGGGGATTCCCTAGAGGAATTGGAAAGCCATTGTTCCGCTCTTGTCGATTGGAATCACTTGTGATGTCTGTAAATCGGCGGGGTTTCCCAGGAAACTGCCTTCTTCAGCATGCATGCATACCAGAGCAAGTTAAATAGTATAGCCAACTACTAGCTCCAATTTATCTATAGTCAACTCATACAATAGTTACCTACAAAACATCAATACATGGTCCCACGTATCATACACATATTTTGTCTTGGAGTCCGTGTACAGCTGGCTACAAATTAGTAGTCCACCTCTCTTCTCTCTCATCTCTTATCTCTTTAAAATATGCTTATAGACTGCTATTTTACCTGCTCTCAAACAGTGCACTGCACACAGAAAAGGAGGGTAGGCTGTCGTTTGTCATGCCTACTGTTGGATGCGTGACTGGGAAATCCTTGGCGAGTCAAGCATGCTTGGCCACTTGACCAGCCGCCTTCAAACTTGCAAACTTTGAAAATTTGTCAGGTAATTTGCTAGTGGTGTAGTCCATGGCACGATGCCACAATTAGCTACTCCAATTACACATCACAAATTGCAGGATGGCCGTGGTTGGTCTTGTCGCTTTTTTGGGATGCCATCACTTTCCATCACAGTGTGCTAATAATTTCCACGGTTTTCGCCCCACTTCTTTTTTTCATACTCAAACTTTAAATCATGCTGGTTGGAAAATCCTTATAGATGTTGGATTCTCGACTGGCACCATGATAGCAACACTAATGTGCAGAAAACACCTATGAAGTTGTATGAATAATAAAATTGGCTCAATGTATTGCACGGCTCCCTGTCACCCCTAGACACAATCAAAGCATCAAAAATTTCACAAGAACATATCCATGTAACATGCCATTAGAAATAAACACACAAATTTTCACAAGAACAGATCCATTGCACATGTTATACAAACAACATCTGCGCTGGGGAAGGGGAGAAAGACGCCACTGCACCACCACATTGCCATATTAAAGTCCAAAGGGAGGGAGCTCCCACTATAAAGTAGAGCACACCAGTGAAATGACATTCCTCGAGCTCCATGCACCTAGATATGGCGGTCCTCGCCACACCATGTGGGGGGAAAGAACCCACAACCACACTATGGGAGGTCAAGGAGGTGTCATTGCATCAAGTGCACGATGTCATTGTCATTGTTCCACCTAGATACTGCTACATCTGAGTTCTAGGCAGTTGGATCCATTGTTGAGCAGGCCAACAACCACCGAGTCACCATATTAGAGAGGGGGGATGGGTTGTGGAGGCCAAAGGGCACCGCTGTCGTCACTGTCATTGTTGGTGGGGAAGCGGAGAGGAGAGAGGGGAGAAGGGGAGGAGGTGCATAGGGAGAGAGTGAGAGCCTGAGAGGAGAGGAGGCGAAGTGGGAGAGAGTGAGAGGTGAGGAAGTGGATGGATGGCTTTGGTTTTTAGTAGTCCTACTCAGCTTGGCTCTACTTGCTTTACTATTAATGTCGGTTAAATTAAAAAAAATAGCATGTTGTTAATGCAAAATTTGCACTAATGTGATGTAAAAATTATGCTGGCACACTAAAGGCCTGGAAAATTTGCTTAACTCTAGTGCAGTTTCTAAATTCTATGGTTCAAAGTGTGCTAGTCAATTTGACCATGCAATGGACAAGTAGAAAATAAAGTTTAGTTCAACAAGCCGATCAGCCTCTAGGCCGATGGTTAATATGGTGACCAAATTTGATTGGCAAGTGCCCTAGCTCGGATAGGTGCAGACGGCGTGACCCAGCCGACCGAGGGTGCACATGGAGATGGGTGGCAGCCGCATGGATCCTATTTGGAGGGAGTCTATTTGTGTGACCTATCGTGTGACATGATGTTGTGTCTTAAATCGAAGGCGCAGAGATCTGAGGCTGGGCCATAATTTCACCTGAGCTAGGGTTTCGCCTTAGCGACTTTAGAACTTTTGCAAGGGGTTTCCAACTACCTGTAGGCTATAAATAGAAGGGTGAGGCCTAGTGATACACTTGCTCCTTTGAGAGAGATGCCTATATGGCTTTTGTTTTGGAGAGAGTTGCCCTACTGTCTTTGCTTTGAGTTTGCTTTAAGAAATAGTTTGGGGTTAGGATTTTGTAATATCATTTCTATTTTAAACATTACTCTTCACTATGTTGTTTCTTCTGATGTAAACTTGTTTGAGTTATAATATGAATTAAATTCGGAGCAAGCTTGTGTTGAGCAATTTTATTTTCCTCGCTTTAATTTTTTGCATTTAAATTCAGCGTTTTAATTTTTCGCACAGGTTTACTACCTCATTCTTAAACTCTGTGGTCTATCTCCCTCTATTCGTTTGAATCTTGTAAGTCAAGAAACCACCATTTGATTTCCTCGTGCTATATTCTATGGTTTGGTCGCAATATCTAAGACAAGCAAAATGGTTTTATTTGCTCGGGTTTGATCGAATTGGGGAAGTTCTAAGGCTATAGATTAATCGCCCTCTTCATAGCCGGTATTCGGTTGTTTGCTGGCATTGGCATCCCGCGAGGAGAGAGATCCCAGCCAATTGCCGCCATAGAAACATAGATCGAGCACGGCGAGGAGAAGGAGGGATCCGGCGAGGGGCGCTGTGGCGCTCGATAGAGCAATCACTGCTGAAAGTGCAGAGCACTAAAAAAAGGAGACAGGAGTGATCGACGGCTCCATGTGAGGAAGAAGATCAAAGACCTGCGTTTCGTGGTAGCCTGGGAGGAGCGGGATCACGGACAGGCGGACAGACAGACCAAGCAAGCAAGATTTTTTGCCTCGTAGAATATGAACATCTCTTGTCGTGGTTAAAATCTGGCAACTTGTCCATTTTACCTATTTCGTTTGTTAGATGTTTATTCATAAAGATTTGCTCGGTCCAACAAAAGGTACCTCGAGATACCAAATTATTTTTCATAAAAAGTATCTTAAGGTACCAAATCGTTTCTGATCGTTGGATCCCCATGACCTTAGGTGCTACTAAGTCACTTGTAACCATTAGGCTACGGGCTCTTTCGCGCCATGGTTAGCAGGTTAGGAAAATCACTAATAACTCAAAGTGTACCGTTGAATGTATAAACACATAATGATTTAATCTATCGCATAAATAAATCATGACACTGTAAAACGAAAGCATAGCAACACATGGATCAACCAACATGAACAGATTTAATATAAACATGTACGTGAAATAGCTACACACGAATAGATTAAGCAGATGAAGAGCAAGATTAAACATAATTAATCTGTACCGAAGGTTATTCTGAGGAGGAATGGGAGCAGCATGAACGACTCGTAGTGTAGGATGTTGACGACGGCGAGCCGCAACAGATCGACGAGGAAGACGAGCCGTCGTTGACAAACAGCGCGCAGTCACGTGGAGCGGTTCCCGAAAACCTTATTCGCCCTCTCCCGATGCATGACTTTACGAGGGCGACGATTCTGGAGACCTGCTCTCCCGATCGCCGGTACACGCCGGCAGAGGGGATGGAGTAGATAATGGTGGCAGCGTAGCACAGAGAAAAGGCAAACCCTAATTTTTTTTCGTACGTTGCAACGAGGTAGCGGTCCGGTATTTATAGGACGTGTGATCAGCACGCCTACCATATCGTAACCGAACCGGATAGGCCGAGCGTAACCTATCCGGACTCTACGCTATCTCGAGCAAGAATCCAATAAATTTCCAAAACTAATCATTGGCGCAAGGAACAATCCGATAAGTTTTCAAAACTAATCACCGGAATTTCCGTTTCATGCAGCAAAACAGCAAAAGGAAGCCGAATCTGCGCAAGTACGAGAAGCCAATTTTGGCGGACCATTCACGCCCATGTCCTACGCGTGCGCCACCCGGCCTGGCCCGGCGAGGCGAAGCGAGCGAGCAAGCGCGTTCCTCTGTTTCTTTCTTGCTCAAGAGCCTAGAGAGCACTCTCCTATTTAAGAAGGTCTCATTCTCATAGAACTAGCAAGGTGTACTAAAGGTTCACATGCATGCTTCTGGTGGACTTTTGTAATTTTACTAGAAATTATTATACACATGAGCCTTAGCCCAATCATTAATACCAACATGTACAAAGAGCATGAGATAACTGGCCATATGATATTGAAAATATTGCAATGAAAACAGCCATAATATTTCTGCCTTCTAAGTTGCAGACCAATCATACGCTGATACGCAGATGGCCCAAAGAAGTTGACAAACAATGAAACAATGGTGACAGTGCGAACGGTTGCTGTTGTTGGGGCTGGGGAGGGTTATCTGGGGTACACGTCAGTAAGTGTGATCTCATTCACAGACATATCCTCTGCATAGATGACGTTAGACCGATCATACACGCGTTGCTCAGAGACAGATCGAGTGTTGAGACCCTGAGTTTGAGTCTCTATCAAAGAAGAATGCAGGCTGTGCCGGTGGCTGAAGATTCATGTTTTCCCTGTTCAACATGAAAATGACAGATGACATGTGAGGCCTGTCATCAGGATCTGACTGGACATACAAGAGCCCAATATGGATGCATCGCAATGCTTGACTTCGAAAGCCCCTTGAAGTGATTGATCAATCAATTGTGTAATCGTCCCTTTTGTCCAGCAGTTCCAGACCTCGTATGACATTTGTTGTTGTCCGAAAATTCAAATAGAGTATTTTCAGGTATGATATCATGTGAATATTGTGTAAGAACAAGTAGTGATCTATAAGTTTTCGTGACGAACAAATTGGTGGTTTGCGAGTTAAGTGTTTTTGGGATAATTGATCGGGCGATCAGACCGCAGGTATAAGGGCGGTCAGACCGTTGAGACACCTGCGGTCAAACCGTAGCTATGTGGGCGGTCAGACCGGCAGGTCAGCCCCGACAGTTTCAGTTTTGTTTGATCTTTTCAGTTTCGGATTTGTTCTTCGTGAATTCGACTTCTAGTTGGTTTCTATACATATAGGTACTGTTGTTTTGCCAACAATGATTCAAGTTGGAGATAGCTTGGTCTCGGAATATGGTTTCTTTGTTTGATTCATGCGTAGGTGTCTTATGCCTCAGGAGAGTATTGCCGGTGATGGATCAGGAGTTAACTTGGAGATAAGATGATGTCCGGATGATGTGAGATACTTATGCTAGAGTTCAATACACGTGGTTGTTGAACATTTCATATGGCATACGATGGAGATATTGTGTGCGTATGGGATATAGAGTTGAATTCGGATAGAGTTTGAATTTGATAAGATTTGTTGTGTTAGAGATAAAGATATGTTGGTTACGGATAAGGATTGGTTTCCTATGAGATTGGGAGTCCTAATTTGTACTATATACGTAGGCTTTGCATAGCCACGTCGAGGTTATAAATAGGTACCGAGGGGTATACCCCCGGTGAGCTTTTTGGTGCCGTTTGTGAGAGAAAATTAGGGTTTCGACTCTATTTCGATATTAGATCGAAAGTTTTTGCTAGGAGTGCTTTCTATGCACTTTGTAGCGTCGATCTAACCAGTGGCATAAACGCAGTGCGACCGGAGGCTTCGATAAGGCTTTTGTGAATGTAATCTTTTATTTTCGCGAAAAGATTTGGGTTTTTGTTATACCTACCATTCACCCCTCTCTGGTAGGTGTTTTACTCTGTTGCGATCCCACGTATTGAAGGATGTAAATGCCCTCAAAGTAGATATACATACAGGATTAAGCTCACCATTATTGAGCACTTACATTACCAAGGAGATTCATGGGATCATGATCATCAGCATTGATCCCTCTGCTTAGAGCAAGTATAATAGCAGGCTATAAGCTAACTAAATGCTTATGTGGAGGAGAGAGGGGATGAGAGAGAGTGTAAACAGTCTGTAAGCTTGTAGCCAGCTCAGGCACAAGAACCAAGAAACTCTGTGAGAGTGACATGTAGGTCATGCATTAATGATAAAGAGCTAACTAGTATATGGGTGGGCTAAGAGCTGGCTATAAGAAGTGTTATAGTCAGCTTGTTGGCTATATTATTAGCCTTGCTCTTAACTCATTCACAATCACACGCCATTATAGTCTCCATTGTACATATTGTACATAGTATGTTTTGTCTCGAAAACGCCATTTTACAATGCATTGGAAACCTCCTACTGCAAATAACGTACATTTCCCTAAAAATGTTATATTCTTTTTGCGCACTAGTGATGACTCAAGTAGTTATATGGTGATCTTAGGTGTTTGTTGAATTATTTCCAGAGATTGGAAACTACGTCCTTCCACCAATGATAGAATTGGACAAATAGTACTGAAGTTCGAGAGATCTTACCTTCCATCATTTCAGCAGTGTGGGGGTTGATTGATGAATAAGTCCTTACTATTTGGCAAAAACTGATATATTTGTACTAGTTTTTCCAGTGGTTTTTCTAAGTAAATATATCGCTAATTCCTCCGGTATGAAATTCAATTACATATCCAGAGGACAGTGCTATGTACGTACATCAGACCAATAACGGCCTGATTGGAAGACCGGTCTTCGGTCCCAAACCAGTGTAAAATACCGGCTGAAAAAAGTTTATACTTGAGATTCTTTGATGGGCTATAATCTATTAATTTAGAGCAATTTTACAGCTGAGTAGGTACTGAGAGGTACCAAAATTTTAGTATAATTTGATACCTCTTGGTATCTTAGGTACTAGAAGGTACTAAATTTTACATTAAAATTTTGATATCTCCTAGCACTTTTTAAGAACCGTAAGATTGCTCTTCCATAATGGAATTATGCTCTGGCACCTCCGGTCAGTGTGACGCTGCCAGAGACCACGTCTGGGCGAAGTAAGAGAAAGCGTATACTCTCTCAAGTTGATTAATTCATATCGTTTTAGGCAACGACATGGTCTTCTAAATCTATGTTGAACAATAATTTTCTATATATAATATTATTTTTGGAATTGCCACTATGAATCTAGAACTCCACCTAGAGCAGACTGCAAACAGGGTGTTCGATGATATGCCACGGTTAGGAAGATCACTAATATCTCAGAGTGTGCAAAGAACATGAGATAACTGACCATATAAGATTGAAATATGGCAACGAAAACATCCAGAGTATTTCAATCTGCCTTCTAAGGTGCAGATCAAACCACACTGCAGATGGTCCAATGAAGTTGACAAACAATAAAACAATTAATGGTGACAGTGCGAACTAAAAATCATTTTGTGTGTGCGTGCGTACGGATGTTGTTGTTGGGGGCTGGGGAAGGTTATCTGGGGTACATGTCAGTAAGCGTGATCCCATTTACAGACATATCCTCTGCATAGATCACGTTAGATCGATCATACACAGATTGCTCAGAGACAGAGTGTTGAGAAGCTGAGTTTGTGTCTCTATCACAGAAGAATGCAGGCGGCGCCGGTGGCTGAAGATTCATGTTTTCCCTGTTCAACATGAAAATGACAGATGACATGTGAGGCCTGTCATCAGGATCTGACTGGACACACAACAGCCCGATATGGATGCATCGCAGTGCTTGACTTCGAAACTGCCCTTGAAGCGATTGGTCAATCAATTGTGTGATCGTCCCTTTTGTCCAGCAGTTCCAGACCTGTTAGATGGCATGACATTTGTTGTTATCCGAAAATCCATATAGAGTACTGTCAGGTATGATATCATGTATATTGAAGTATGAATATTTAGCACTTACATCACCAAGGAGATTCATGGGATCATGATCATCAGAATTGAAGTTCCTTCTCCTCGTTACAATTTCAAGGACCAACACACCAAAGCTAAAAACGTCGATTTTGGTTGACACATTTCCATGTATTGCATACTCGGGTGCCATATAACCGCTGTAGAGTATAAAGCATTAGGCTCGCACATTTAATACCTCTATGAACGAAGGTTTATTATGCACAAGAGCTTACAAAGTTCCAACAATTCTAGTTGTCCTAGTATGGGAATGACCTTCTCCTAGCAGCCTTGCCAGCCCAAAGTCTGCAATTTTTGGTTTCATGTCCTCGTCAAGTAGAATGTTGTTTGATTTCAGGTCCCGGTGAATGATCCTCAAGGTTGAGTCCTCGTGAAGATACAATATTCCCTTGGCAATGCCAAGAATAATGTTGTACAGTTGCTCCCAGTTCAGTGCATTTCCCCTACTGGCATCTATTTGGATGAAAATTTCAACTTAATCATAATCACTCACCTATAACAGAATTCAGAAAGTACAAATTCTATTCTTAAACAGGTAACTTGTTTACCAGAAGTACAAATACGCCTGTCCATAAAGAAGGATATTGTCATGGACCTTCTACTGGTAAGGGTATCTTACTATATATTCTAATAAGTATATTAAATATTTTATTTAAAACTTCGGTAAGATATATTTACCGATTCATCTATTTTAATATGATATATTACACATAAGTTTATTTCAATGTTATATGTTTTAGTTTTAATTTTATTTCTACTACACATACTACCAGCATAATATAAGAAAATAAGATCCGTTGGATCCAAATTAAAGGACGGCTCATAATTATTAAAGGGTATCTTAAAAAAATCTTATAAATGGGGGGAGTTTTCTGATTTATACAACTTAGTTCAGCAGTGCAATCTTATTTTACATGGACAAATGAGGATAGAGCTCTAAGTACGTTTCTGAAGATTTGGATTGGGAAGAAAATTACCGAATAGGAAGTTGTCCAGGCTTCTGTTCTTGACATATTCATAAACAAGTAGTGTCTCCCCCTGATGCAAGCAAAACCCTTGTAACTTAACAAGGTTCTTGTGCTGCAGTTCTGCCAATAACTGGATCTCATTTTGTAGTTGATCCAATCCATGTCCAGTTGTTCCTAAAAGTTTTTTTACTGCTACTTCTTGTCCATCTGAGAGTACTCCCTGAACAGATTGTCTCAAGTAATTTAGTCCTCTTTTAAAGGCTAATGCACAACACATTTCAAACTTTTCTCTTGCCTTTTTGTCTGCTAATATACCTTATATACAGTACCGAAACCACCTTCGCCGAGCTTATTTTTCTCTGAAAAGTTTTCGGTAGCCTCTTGAAGTGCAGGCAGATCAAAAACAAAGCATTGTGCTCTTCTTATCTTCCTTAACGCTGTTGCCATACGACGAGAATTATGTCGGGAACAATAAATGTCAGCTACTGAACAGAGAAGTTGGTCATCTTTTCACTTTTTTATGGAAAAATCCGAAGGTATATTTGTAAACGAAAAATAATTTGTAATAAAATTTTTATATACGTGATTACGACAATCAAAAAGCCAATGCTAAAAAATAAGCCACGATGAAAAAACTCAAAATAAACTTCAAATTTAAAATTGAGAATTTAAATTTTAGCTTATAAACAAAACCAAAAAACCAAAAGATGGCTACTTACGGTGGTCAGTCTCTGCAGCTTTGGTCCTTCTCCTGAAGCGAGCAACTGCAAAAAATGAAAGGATCAACGATACCAGAACCGAAGAGACGACGCCGGCAGCGATCCCGGTTGCACCTTTTCTCTTTCCTGCACACACACCACGCATGAAATTCGATTAGGAAAATCTTGATTTCACGGCAAATTCTCTGATCTTTTCTTCAGGAGAGAAATAAGAACAGTGCATGGCGTACCTGCTCCAGGATCTGGAGTAACAACCGGGGTCTCGTCTGCTCGTGGCGGCGGCGCCGAGAGCTGCAGCATCGCCGCCTGTCCTCCGTAGAACAGCGGCTGCACGCCGTACATCACTCTGCACCACACCGAATCGACGCCGACCCACCGAGGGCTCTTGCCCCGGTACGATGCATTTGCATGAGAAACGAGGCTGCCAAGGCAGTCGTTGCACTGCGCCGGCGTCAGGTCCGGCACGCACTGCGCGAGACCGTAGATCTTCGGGTCGAAGTCCTCCTCGCCCGTGGCGAAATACTTCTTGGCGTTGGTAGTCGTGTTGCCCGTCGCGGCGACGGCGTGGTCGACCAGCGCGGCGAGGATCTTGGCGACGGCGTCGTCGAACCAGCCTGCGACCGCCGGCAGCTGGACGCTCTCCGAGGCTTGGTCGGGAGCCCAACTGTTTGTGACGAGGTGATTGGTTTATCTGATTCGAATTCGAGCATTACTAGAAGGAAAGAATGGAGGGATGGATTGTCCGTACGTACAGCATCTCCGTGACCTGCCACTGGTCCGGCCTGAGGAAATCCATGAACCTCTGGCCGGAGAAGCGAACCACGCAGGCGTCCTCGTACATGGTGACGCCGTTGATGCCTGGGCAGCCTTGCCTCCCGTCGACGAACGCTGCCGCGACGCACGCGCGGCAAGCGGAGGCGTTCGCGTCGCCGCGGCAGAGCGCCAGCGCGTAGACGCGGTCGGGCTCCGCGCCGACGGCGGCGACGGCGTAGCCGGCAGGCGCCGCGGAGACGGTGGCGGGGAGCGCCGCGGCGAGGCGGTCCAGGTTCGCCTCGAAGGTGCCGTTGGCCACGTACGTGTTGCCGACGCCGGGGTCGCACTCCACTATCCCAGCCGGCGCGGCCGACGGCAGCACGATCACGACGGCGGCAACAACGGCGACGAGGGAGTAGACGCTGGCGACGAGCATCGCTGCAGCAGAGGTGGAGACAGATTTTTTTCTTGACGTAACTTGGAACATCAAAGATGGACGTGCCGTGCGCCGGGCGGCGGCAACCACTCGCCTACTCGGCTGCGTTCCAGCTTGGAACGCGTAAGTGGAGTGGAGCTCACCATTCTTTTCCTCGCCGAGATCGGCGAAACTTTTATTCAGAGAAAGGCAAGTCGAATGCTTCGGTCAAAACCGAAGACCAGACACCGGTGTCACAATAGAGGTGGAACTTCGATCGGCTTTCATGAGCCAGCCAAAGACACGGTGCGCTGGTACGGCAGAAAGCACGGCCGGCCTAAGACACGGTGCCCTGTATAGCAGAAAGCACTGCACGACTATGGGCTTGGCTTGAGACTAAAACACAAGTACGCTAGACGGCATGGCACGGCACGGCACGGCACGATTATTGAACTATGCTTGGGCCGGTATGGCCCAAACGAGGCACGGAACATTCAAGCTGAGCAAATTTTCTTTCTAGACCATTGGTCATGTAACCATGAGTCTATTAGTCATTGTGTCATGTTAACGTCATATTCATGTGCCACATGACATGTCTGTCGTCAGCAGCAGCAGGAGGTTGTTAATTAAATGAACTTAGGGAGTGTTTGTTTCTAGGGACTAAAGTTTAGGCATAGTCACATCGGATGTTTGAACCCTTATTATAAATAGTAAACGTAGACTATTAATTAAACCCATCCACAATCTTGGACTAATTCGCGAGACGAATCTAATGAGGCTAATTAATCCATAATTAGCCTATGTGATGCTACAGTAAACAACTGCTAATTATGGATTAATTAGGCTTAAAAAATTTGTCTCGCTGATTATCTCTCATTTATGATATTAGTTTTTTTAATAGTCTATGTTTAATACTTTAAATTAGTGTCAAACATCCGATATGATATGAGGCTAAAAAATTTAGCTCCATATAAACAGACCTTAGTTATGGTGCTATTTCGAGCGCTGGAGTACATACGGCCTGAGAAGTAGGGTGTCAGTCGATCGGTTCACGACCAAACTTTGCCACGCGTTTTAAAACTATCTTAGCCTACCGTTTGGCTCGTTAACATAACTTTGATGTGTCACTGACTCACTGTTTCTGATCTCACATATCCTATACGCGTGTTTTACAACTCTTTTCTATGACCTGGCCGATAAAATTTTGACGATAAAATAAAAAATGTGGCCCTATCAAATCAAACGCTTCCCATCCGACGTGGAAGATGTATGTGGACTTTTTACGGGGGTTGTCACCCACGCTAGTACTTGTGGCCAATCCCATCATCGGGGGTAGAGCTGGAACGATTGTCACTCACTTATTTTTAGTGTTTTGAAACTGATTTAGGTTACTACATGTGTGTGAAAATATATAAATTTTAGTTATAAAATTTTCTGAACCGAGTACATGGGAACCCTTGCAGGCTCCATATAGCTCTGCCCTGCCCGTCGTGACAATGGCCACGTTGTCCAAAGGGTGTGAATCTATTTAGCAAATATTTGTGCGGATGATCTCCTCATGAACACATTATTTAACAAACATGTATAAAATTTAAACATATAAATTTTACACGTATAAATTTTAATTATATAAATTTTACATGCACAAACTTTAAGTATATAAACTTTACACGTATATTTTTTATATATAGATATATAAGCATGTGAATTTAAAATTGAAAATCAAATACTAGTTTGCCCTAAAGAGGCCTAGCTTGTGTAGTGTCCTTGTAGCTCTGGTTTGAACGGCGGTAGGACGGAGTTTTCGACAGATGCAGAGAGGCAGGGAGGAAGATGAGGATGACAAGGATTGGATCTGAGGGTGAACCGATAGTACAGTGCTATTGGCTTTGATATGGTGCACCGGGCTAGTGTGGGCGGGTTTAATGGGTGCACCCAGGTATCGGCGTGAATATATATAATTTTTTTATATTGTATGAAGTTTTATTGGTTTAGATATTAAAAAATTTATGTAGAAATAAATTTAACATAGTAAAGCGTCGGGACACCAGTCGGACCGTCCCGTGACGTCGTCTGGTGGTGATGATGCTCCGCAACGACACGGTCTCGCTCCGGGACCGGGAGCCGTCCAGGCCAGCATTGTGTGCCAGGAAAGGCGGCGGCAGCGGCGCCATCTCGGGATTGGGGGGCACGTCGCACGGCAACTCGACGACGGCATCAGTGGAGGGTTAGTACTAAGGGTGCAAGGGTGCAAGTGGACCGACCCGCCGATCCACTTATAGGTCAATTAAGAAGTGGGTTGGCGGGCCGGCCCACTTACATCTTTAACTAGTACTCACAACTCACGAGTGTGGAACAGCGAAACATTAGGTCAGGCTTTCGTATAAGAGCAATTCTATTGAGAAGGTATCACTGTTTTCTATGTAAATTTTGGTATCTCTTGATATCTAAGAGCATTCTCAACAGCTCATCTAAATTTGGTCATCTATATCTTTATTTGGATGATCATCTAAACTAGTTTCATCCTTCATATCTCTTTATGCTCCACTAGATCATTTATATATGACATCCTCTATATCTCTTTAGAGGATGGAGAGAGATCATCCAAACCAAATATGAAAGTTCTCTCTCTAATATAGAGGACATCTAAAAATAGATGATAGGATAGCCGCTCTATTGGAGCTCAATTTGTAGTCAGCATCCTCTATTTTCAAGATAAAGGATGGGATAGATGAGCTATTGGGAATGCTCTAAGGTATTTTAGATACTAGAAGATATCAAATTTTACATAGAAAAAGTGATACCTTATGGTACCTCCTTACGGATGAGGAAAATGCTCTAGGAAAAATGTTCTAAATATATAATGCAGAGCTCCTTTAACATCATTGGAAAATACCTTTACATAAAATTTCGGTAACTCACGATAATTTTTAATAATAGTAAAAAAATCCTATAACGAAATGTAACAGATCGGTTACCAAAAGATCAGATTACAGTGAAAACTTGTGTTTATTGGATCAAAACGGTGGTTCAGTGGTTCAGTTGATCTGAGTTCCTGCGCTAAAACCCACTGATTTGAAATTGAATGATGTTTAACATTTGTAAACTTTTGTAAAGGCCAAGTTTTTGTTGACAAGGTCTTGCTAGTTTTTAGGTGCTTGCTTATCTTTAGTCATCATAATTTGAAGACTAAGGGTCTCTTTAGCACATTTCCACTCTAACGTTTTTAACGCTGCTCTAACTTTTTCCTGTCAAACATATCCAACTTCAAAAACTCCAAATCTGAAAAAATCTTAGAGTTGGAGGCCAACTTCATGTTTTTCGTGGAGCTCCTCAATGGTTGCTCCAAAAACCAATCTTATCAATCTAAACATGGAGTTGAGGGGTAATTACCCACCAATGTCACACATTATACACGTACCCCTTTGCTAAAAAACCCCCGACCCCTTCTCCGCTGTTACTGTTCACGGGTATTGTTCATCATGAACAGTAACACAGTCGCCCCTCCCTAAGTGCCAAACCCTAGGGCGCCACTGCCCCATCCGTTGCCAGCGGCCCTCCATGGATGGCAGAGTGGATCTCCCTAATCTTCGTGATCCCTCCAATATAAGTACTCGCTACATTAAAAGGGCAAAAAAGTCATATCTCACCAAGCTCTCCTTTTTCTAGAGCTGGATATACGAATTTGTCAAATGTGTACTCATGATTCTTTGTTTACTAATCCTGGAGTTACGAATCCTGGATTTGCTAATCCTGGAGTTGATTTTCTAGAGTTGGAGTGCTCCCAAACATGTCCTAAGAGCATCCCCAACAGCTCATCTAAATTTGGTCATCTATATCTTTATTTCGATAATCATCTAAACTAGTTTCATCCTTCATATCTCTTTGTGCTCTACTAGATCATCTATATATGACATCGCCTATATCTCTTTAGAGAATGGAGAGAGATTATCTAAATATGAAGGTTCTCCCTCCTAATATGGAGGATATGTAAAAATAGATGATAGGATGACCGTTCTGTTGGAGCTCAATTTGTAGTCTTCATCCTCTATTTTCAGGATAGAGAATGAGATAGATAAGCTGTTGGGAATGCTCTAAGGCTCCCATCGTTTCGCTTTTTACAAGAAAAAGCGAAAAAAAATTTTGCAAACAAAAATAATTTATAGATAAAACTTTTATATACATGTCCATAGCGACTCAAAAACAAAAGTCGTAAAACAAACCACAGTGGAAAAAACCACAAAATCAAGTTCAAAATTAAGTTTGAAAATTTAAATTTTGGTTTAAGCGATTGTAACTGTGAAACGATGGGAGCCGAACATTAGTGAGACGTTACTGCAATTTTGTTTATGTATTTGGGCTTATGTTTCACCAGTATCTCTGTATTTACACTTCTGTAAAAGTTCATCAACTTAAATTTTATTTTGTGGTCAGAATAATTTGTTCAGCCTGTATAAAAAATGAGAGAAATGATGGGAGCGCTGAGAATAGTTAGATCTCATCCAAAGGACAAGAAAAGAGGTAGGAATTCAAATTTGCCACTTGATGAACACTGAACAGACAGTCCTTTCCCAAATCATGACTTGTACTAACAAATAAGAGTTTTTTTTACCGTACTTAAAAAAATATTAAAAAAGTATCTCGAGGTATCATACTTTTCAATGTAAAAGTTATGAGATTTGGTTCAGTCCAACAAAAAAGTACCTCGAGATACCGGTACCTCGCGGTACTAAATTATTTCTGATCGTTGGATCTAACCGTGCACATCATACCCAACTTGATCCAATAATAGGAAACGATTTGGTGCCTCGAGGTACCGGTACTTCAAGATACTTTTTGTTGAACCGGAACAAATCTCAAAAGTTCAGTACCATGAGGTATCAAAATTTTGCAATAAAATTTTTAGTAATTAGAGATACTTCTCAAGAATGATAAAAAGCCCAACAAATAAACCAAACATAATTTATTGACTGAACCAATGGAAAAATGCATTCAGAATTCAGTAATACAAATTTCATAAGGCCTTCTCCCTGAAGTTCGTTTCTGACAGATAGCAATGCGATTGTTCTTGCGATTAGATTTCTTCATCTTGGTTCTAGCTCTGTAACTGACACATCATTAACTGATATCACTCCCGACCTGTGGGTCGACTGGGAAGTTAGTGGGTATGATTCAGAGTATATGTTTGAGTCTGTGCCACTCCTGGGAATGAAAAATGATGGCTTGGAAGGAGATTGGAAAGACACTGTGTTGCTGCCAAGCATGACATTAACCGTTGACATCATAGGTCTCTCTGCTGGGTTATCTTGAACACACAGTAGCCCGATGTGGATGCACTTCAGCATCTGGTCTCGAGGGGCATGGCTTGTAAGAGATGGATCCATCATCTCCAGAATCGTTCCCATTGTCCAGTGCTCCCATACCTGCATCATATTGGCAAACATGATTCAGAAATTTTGCACCAAACTAGCTACTTAACTTTGCAGAAGAGTACAGGAAAAAGGGGCTTACAAGACTTAAAAGATCATTTGATTGATCAAAGCAATATGAGCCACCGCTTCTTCTTCCTGTCACAATTTCTATCATCAAAATGCCAAAGCTAAAGACGTCTGACTTTACAGAATAGTGCCCACGCATGACATATTCTGGTGCCATATATCCACTGCAGTAAAAGAAATAAAGTTACTTATGGCGACATACTATTTTTATCTGATTGGGTTGATTTGGAGAATACTACTTACTATGTTCCAACAACACGACTTGTGATCTCCCTTGTTTGCTCACCCCCAAACAGTCTGGCCATGCCGAAGTCTGAAATCTTAGGAGTATAATTAGAGTCTAATAGAACATTGCTTGCTTTGAGGTCCCGGTGAATTATTCTCAGTTGAGAATCTTCATGAAGATATTGTAATCCTCTGGCAATTTCATTTATTATCCCTATTCTTTTTCCCCAGTCTAACTCCTTACGTTTGTCAAGATCTGCCAGTTGAATATGAAATTTCAAATTAGTAAAACAAAGTTTTACCACTACAATATGTTCATGGTGGTAGGGCATGTGAATACCAAGTGTTGGCTGGGTTGAAGATATGATTCAAGAGGGGGTGAAGAAACACAATTCGGAGGGGAAGCATACAGTTTAGCTCTAGCAGTACACTATACTTATGAAATTTTTGAATTAGGAGTAGAAAATTGTACCAAATAGAATGGTGTCGATACTTCTATTGGGCATGTATTCATACACGAGCAATTTCTCGTGTTGTTGCAAGCAAACACCAATAAGCCTAACAAGATTCTTGTGCTGAAGTTTGGCGACCAAAACAAGCTCATTCTTTAGTTCTTCTATTCCTTGTCCTGAACCCATAGAGAGCCTCTTTACAGCTATCTCTTCACCACTAGGAAGGAAGCCCTGCATAAGTGTAAGCACTCAATTGTTGAAGCACAACGCCATACATAGTTGAGATTTGCTCCGGTCCAACAAAAAGTACTTCAAGGTACCGGTACCTCAAGGTACCAAATTATTTTCCACCATTGAATTTAGCTAAGTAGGATGTGAACTGTTAGATACAATGATCAGAAACGATTTGTTACCGCGAGGCACTGGTACCTCGAGATACTTTTTATTGGACTGAAGTAAATCTCTACATAATTACTACATCGTACTCCTATATAAAGTGAACGATATATATGATTGGCACCTTATAAACTGAACCAAATCCACCTTCACCAAGCCTATTGCTCTCCGAAAAGTTACCCGTTGCAGCATGTAGTGCTGATAGATCAAAAAAAAGTGAATCTGCGGTTTCAATGTCGTCCGCCATCGGAATCGAATCTATCAAAAGAGGACAACAATATTATGATGCGATGTATATCTGAAATACAATCTCATTTCCATCTATAAAAGTCTCCTTTTGTACAGAAGAGTAAAATTCAAATGATCAAAGGGAGTCACTATTTCGCTCTAACTATAATCAAAGAAAATTCCTATGGTAAAATTTTACACTAAAAACCTTGGAGGAATCAATTTTTACATTGAAAATACAGTACCTCCGGATACCTTTATAAAGGATGATGAAATTACCCATCAAAAGAGCAATGCTACATAAAAACTTTTACAAACAAAGCTCTCAATCCGTCAACCGTTTGATTTAACTAAATACTAGTACGTAGTAGTAGTTACGAGAAGTCTATATTTACTCACAGCAAACCACGTCACTGTTTGTAAGAGTTTGGTTAGTGAACTTACATGACCGTTGCCGTTTTGGCCTTGATCTTCTTCTCCACAATTGAAAATACAGACAGATGGCAACCGTACCCAGAAATAGAACAACCAGGGGCAGTGCGATTGCAAGGGCTATGCCACTTTTATTTTTCTTTCTTCCTGAAAGCAAGTGATTCAAGATCAATATGATGACACATTTCCACTATAATTAAGTTTCTGTTTAAAAAGGTGCATATTACAAAGTCATCACACAAATATATTTAGAGCAATTTTACGGTCCAACAAAAAATATCTCGAGGTATCGGTACCTCGCGGTATCAAATCATTTCTGATCGTTGGATCTAACAGCACATCCTAATCAACTAGATCCAATGGTGAGAAATGATTTGATACCTCGAGGTACTTTTTTTTGGACCGGAGTAAATCTCATATATTTAATTCAATTTCACACTTTGACCTATAGAACACACTGTAAAGCTGGTCCAGTTGGTTTCCACCTAAGATTATTGTAATCTAGATTATTATGAAATTATTATAATCTAGAGCACAAATTATTATAATTTGATAAGCTTCTCCCAAGGTGTTTTTTAGATTATTAGGTGGTTAAAGACTCACTGTCCTTGGATACATTGAAATAATTACCCACCTTGCTTTCCATTAATTACTTATTTTAGTTTGCAATAATCCAACTTATACTACTCTAGTTCAATAATCTAGATCAAAGTAATCCTAAAGGGAAACAAACATGGTCAAGTCAGTCATTTTTCAATATATTACATTGGATTACCTTTTCACTGTTAAAAAAAGAGAGGAAAGTTTAGGGTATGGTCAACTGTCATGTCTTTTCCTAATTAAACAGTAAAACATGGGGGAAACCACAATTGTTGTTCAACTTTACAGGTAAGGTGCATATATATTGAATAATGAATACACAGTTAATTACTAATACTACATGGAATAAATGTGTGAATTGAACAAATGACCATGCTGAATTGGAAAGAGTGGTCACCTAGCTATCGGTTGATCAGATCTACGATTCATTTTATTACTGGTGGTATCCATAAATCTCAGGAAAGTACACAACCAGAATAAATTGAATTCAAATGAACTTTTGTGGAAATATATGAAAAAAAATGGTGGGGAAATCTATGAAAAGTGGCAGAGAAGTAATCAAATGACAAGGAAATGTTTAGTGAGGACGCGTTTTTCATCGTTTCTGGTCGACTCAAGAATCCGATAGAAAATAGGCTAAAGAAGAGCATTTTTCCTATCCTTTAACAAATATCACTGTTCTGTACGTAAAATTTAGTATCTTACCTCGTGGTACCTTCTCGGAATGATAAAATTGCTAGCTAAAGAAAGAGGATCTGCAGGTCTGCAACTCACTCACCTCCTGTGGCTGTGGACGCCGGTGGCGTCATGTTTGCTGGTGTTGGTGCCGGGGGCGATGCCGTCGCCGGCGCTGGAAGCCGCAGCATCGAGCCTCCGGAAAAGAAAGTATACACCTCGTACCTGTAGTTGCAGCGCAGCCCAATGACCCTCGCGCCCTGCCTCCGGCTGAAGTACTGAGGTATGAACGCGATTATGCCTCCGAGGCAACTCCGGCAGTCGGTCAGCGACATGTCCGGCGTGCACTGGCACAGCCCGTAGATGGTGGGGTTCGTTCGATCGAAGGCCTCCTCCCCCGTGGCGAACAGCCTGGACGAATTCGCCACCGCGTAGTCGGCCGTCGCGTTGAGGAGCACGGCGGCGGCGGCGTCGAACACCTCCGCCGGCGCGCTCGCGTTCGTCGGGCTCATGAGCATCACGGGGCTCCCGTTGTCCGCGGAGGCGAGGAAGTTGAGGTTGGAGAAGCGGAGGTAGCAGAGGTCGTAGGCGATGAACACCTCCTTGTTGTAGGGGCACAGCTGCTGCGCGTCCTGGAAGCCGTTGGGGACGCAGGACCTGCAGTCGGAGGCGTTGGCGACGTCGCCGCGGCAGAGCGCGAGCGCGTAGACGATGTCCGGGACGGCGCCGAGGCTGTCCTTAGCGAAGAGGGTCCGGGCGGCGGAGGCGTTCCTGGGGAGGGTGGCGGAGAGCTGGGCGAGGTTGGATTGGTAGGTGCTGTTGGCGGAGAAGTTGCCGCTCTGCCCGCAGAACCGCCACTGGGCTGCCGCCAGCG
Organism: Oryza brachyantha; assembly: GCF_000231095.2. NCBI lineage: Eukaryota > Viridiplantae > Streptophyta > Magnoliopsida > Poales > Poaceae > Oryza > Oryza brachyantha. The sequence goes on along the minus strand of NC_023169.2, from coordinate 13,021,001 downwards.
GCGGGCGGAGGAGAGCGAGGAGCATCGCCGCGGCGAGGCCGAAGCAGACGCGGTGGCGCCGGCGCACCAAGGTGGCCATCGGATGCGGTGGCTGCGGAGGAGACCCGTCAGCCCGCCACCATTTGCCTTTGTGGCGTTTCTCCGGCGACCAAAGTAATGTCGCTTCGTTTGACCAAGCGAGAGGGACTCTCTCTGGCTGAGAGTGCGCCACCCACTCTAGTGAAAGTTGAAAAGACAAACGTGGAAATTGAAGACGTGACTTGTCTAAGAGCAACTTCAATATTATAATCATCTACTGGCTCTTATGTATAGTTAATTCATACGATAGTTGTCTATAAAACATTAATACATGGTTCTATAGGTCATATACACATGACGTCTTGCATCCCATGCTGTAGCTAGCTACAAATTAGTAGTTCATTCTCTTCTCTCTTCTTATCTCTTTAAAATATGTTTACAGCTGACTTATAGCATATTATTGTAATTGCTCTAAGGCAGCGTTCACGAGTGACGCTGCCCATTAGTCAAATCAAAGCACGTAAAACGAGAAAAACTATTAGTATATGATTAATTGAGTATTAACTTTTGTAAACTTGAAAAACGGATTAATTTGATTTTTGAAACAACTTTTATATATATTTTTTGAAAATAATATCCCATATAGCAGTTCGAAAAGCGTGCGCACGAAAAACGATGGAAAAGTTTTAGTGAATTATCACTTGCGAACGTAGCCTAACGCCTCAAAAATTTTTGGCAAAAGGGTTACGTCGAACGTTTGACCGGATGTCGGAAGAGGTTTCGGACACGAATTAAAAAACAAATTTTAGATTTCGCCTAGAAACCGCAAGACAAATCTTTTGAGTCTAATTAATCCATCATTAGCACATATTGGTTACTGTAGCATTTATAGCTAATCATGTCCTAATTATATTTAAAAGATTCGTCTCATGATTTTCCCCATAACTGTGTAATTAGTTTTAATGTTCATGTATATTTAATGCTTTATTTAAGTGTCCAAAGATTTGATGTTATATTTTTTGGAAAAATTTTTGGGAACTAGACCGGGCCTGACTTTATCTTATCAGCTCAAGACCTGCGAAAATTCGACCTCACACTTTCATCTAATGTGAATTTCATACTAGTGCAAGTGAAAGTTCATGACTTATACAAGCCAAGCAGTGAACACTGAAACCTAATCGATACCCAAAACATCATCGATAGCTAAACATGAAAATACATAATAAAAAGATTGAGTTTAAATATCGACACATTATTTGTCAACAAAGTTTAACCAAAGCCTACATTCCAAAAAGGTTGTGAGCACTCCTCCTAGATCCCACATAGGGATGGCAACGGGTCAGATTTGGTGCGGATAGAGCAATTACCCGCCCGCCAACTTAAAGGCTATGGGTAGAATTCTCTACCCGTACCCGTACCTGCGGGTAAAATTTGATACCCGGATCCGTACCCATCGGGTATCGGGTACCCGTCGGGTCTACCATTTCACACGTCAAAAGCACATCAAAATAACCATTTCAATATATACAACAAACTAAATATACTATTTATAATATAATATTGCATCACACATGAAAAGCTGAACAAATACAACATATTGCTCATAATATATAGGTCATATCAAAGTTTTTAGCTAAAAGAGAGTACATCACAAATATAATTACATGAATGACATAATAAGTTTTTAGACAAAATTTTATATGTGGGCTATGTTCGGATACCCGACGGGTTACCCGCAGATGAGAAAAATATCCGTACTCATACCCGCGTCGATTCGAGTCGGGTACAGGTACCACCCATGAGTAAAAAAATGTACCCGTACCCGTCCCCGTCGGGTCGGGTACCCGGTACCCGTACCTAAATTGCCATCCCTAATCCCACATAATTTTACTATTTTAGCATATTAGGATATCAACAACACTCGGATCGACAACGCAACCGATAGATCGTTCTCTTGCATATGCTAAGTTAATAGACAGTTACAACAAGTCTATATATATTTAAGAGACCCTAGGATAGAGTTTAAATTTACTACTATTTTGGTAACTATTACAACTTCAAATTCTAAATTGTAATCGACTTTATGCATATTTAATACCAAACTCCAACAAACTACTCCTTGGTGAATATGACACACCAACCTGAATGTGCGTCTCTTTGAGTATCTGCATTTGAGTTGTTTCATTCGCTGCTCAGACCGATCGACCTGATAAGCCTATGGCAGGCTTGCAGACTTCAGGAAGGTGCACCATAGGTCTGTAGCACCAATATACCAACCTCCTATGCCTCCACATGCAACGGTACTCACTTATGACTTATACAAACATTAGTCGGTCCTCTCAACTGCCATAAGAATCTTCATATCCTTCATCCTGGTACATGCCTTACATCCCAAGTAGCATATCATTGCTATCACACATCTTAAACTTAACATCACCTACTCGAACAATATGGTAACTCATGTCATCGCTCAAGTGAACAACATCAAGCATAGAAAAGAGAAATTTTACAAATACTCAATCTTACGTCTCTAGTTGGTAAGATTGCCATAAAAGATATTGGTTGTTGATTATTGACATTATATTTTTTATAGAAAGATTTATTTGCCCTTTCTATTGATAGAGTGGAATACTAATTAATGATTAATTCATGTAATTACTGTAAGATCATATGCATGATTAGTATTTTCTGATAAATAATTGGCTTGCAAATCGATTTATAATAGAATTTGGTTTGGAATATTTAAGGCGTTGGTGTGTGATTAATGTGGGTCAGGTTGCAATATCTGTGCTCGAAAACAATTGGTTTGTTTGTATGTGTGCAAGTGACTTGAGGTCAATCTTGGTCAATGGCGAGGACTGGGACTAGGTTAAGGGAGAAACCGAGGTCTAGGTGGTCGGGATGTCATGTGACATGATTGGACTAAAGTTGCTTTGAAGGTCAACATCGGTCAACGGTAAGATCGTGACTAGGCATAGGGAGGAGCTGAGGTATGAACGATCAAGGATACTAGGTCACGATGTTGAATACGAGGTAACATACAGTGGAGAAACACTAGCTGAGATGTAATGGTAATGGACTTTGCAAGTTGTATGTATAAGTGCCAAAAAATAGCAAAGTAAAATGGATGAAAATTGTACGGGAAAAATAAAAAAGGAATATGCAGTGCTACATAGACGTGGCACTGTAGCATGCATGCGTGTCAGCCTGTCAGATGGCAGCACATGTTATTGTTCAGGCCATTCACAGTGGAGGCACAACCCCTCAATTGTCACGTAGACGGAACCCCTCCAAAAGACACATAAGGCTATTTAAAGTGCGGCCTATGATATTTTTTATTCAGAGCTCTCTTTCCACCTTTCCCCTTCCCTCGGTCTCTCACCTCTCCTCATTCTCAGCGAGCGGGAGCCGGCGGGACTTGGCCGCCGTGGCTCGGCGACCGCGGGCGTCGGTGGGCTGAGGAGGCGACCAGACTCGGGGCGGCGGAGGCGGCTAGCGCGGAGCGGCCGAGGCGGATAGAGCTTGGTGTTAGATAATTCAATTCAATCATAAATAATAGATTACGAATTTAAACCCTAATCAATACATGATCACTGATTAATTCAAATGCGGCAAACTAAATAAACCTGTAGATGAAGCCATTTGATTCTCTTCTTTTCTTTTCTTCACTTCTGTCTTCTTTCCTTCGTCTTCGGCGAGATTAGATCGCCGGTGATCTGTTTTGAATCTCCGACCTTCGGGTCTCCAATGACACTGTCCTAGAATCGCTGCACGAAACCCTTCCAGCGCGTCTCTGATCGGGAGAGCTTGATTTTGAATTTCTGGTTGAGAGAATAAGCGACACGAGCGTCCCCGTGGGCTCCTCTTCTTTTATATAGCACTGGTGGGCCTCGGGGGCTTTTCCTAATCCGATTCTGACCCGTAACCACCGATCGCAGTTACGGCCCATGAGGGTTACGAATTTTAGAGTTAGAGATAGATTACGGATAAGATTACGGTGGTTATATCCTTTCCTAAATATGGGCTAACCGATAAATCAACCAACACTTGGGTCGGAGACCGTGGGCGACGACAACGGCGCCAGCGTTGGGTGGAGCAGATCCGACTGCGGGCGAAGGCGGCTGGCGCGGAGCGGCTAGGGCGGATGGAGCTCGGGTCAGAGGCCGCGGGTGACGACAACAGCGCCGGCGTTGGGCGGTACGTGTAGATCCGGCGGTGGGCGGCGTGGAGCGGCCGAGGCAGACGGAGCTTGGGTCGGAGGCCGCAGGCGACAACAACAGATCTAGCATTGGGCGTTACAGATCTGGCAGTCACGGCGCAGATCCAGCGGTCGGGCGGCTACGAAGCTCGAGCCGGTGCGGATCGACGTCGTGCTCTTCCTCCTCCGCCGGCGCGGATCGGCAGGGCTCGACCGGTCGTCACGCCTCCCTCCACCGGCGATGCCGTCCGCTTCCTCCTTCGCCGGCGACGCGCTTCCGTCTGCCGGCGACCCCCCTCTCTCGGAAGCTGACGCCGTAGCCACTTTCTTCACAGTGTGTTGCCAGCTCGTGCCTTCACCGAACCCGAGGTGGAGAGCCGCGCGTCTTCGCCAAGATCCAGTCCTTTGCGAGGTGATGAAAATGTGGACCCATATACACTGTAGCTAACGTGGCGGGCTGAGGCTCCTCGCCAATGGTTGATCGTACGTGGTCAGGCAACCGGTTGCGGCAAGGTTTCACGCATGGACTTGTGAGTCCTGCATGCGTACGTACGGGGCAAGGGAAGCATACGCATGGACTCGCACGAATGCATCTGTTCGAACGTACGGTGCAGCAACGATTAAGGCAGTGGTGCATCAGTTTTTTATTGGGATAAAACCAGATTTCTGGTTTAGATTTTTTTTGCTATAAATACATACCGAGGGTATGTCCCGGTTTTCTGTGAGATTTTGAATTAAAAAGTTAGAAGTTTAGAATAGTTTTTAATTCTAATCCATTCATACCCGGTTTTCTATGAGATTTTGAATTAAAAAATTAGAAGTTTAGAATAGTTTTTAATTCTAATCCATAATTTTGACAGAAGTGTTTTTGTGCACTTTGCAAATACTATTTGATGCAATAAAGTCGAGATCGTTCGATCTTCGTCTTCTGCTTTTACCTACTGGTGTTTCTCTGTGTTCCAAAGATCTAATCAGTGACACATAAGCGGTATAGCTTTCGTCAAGTTCATCGATAGAGATAATATTTTATTCCGCTAAGGATTTTTGAGTTTTTGGTTTTCCCTACTATTCACCTCTCTCTGGTAGTTTTGTTTGGTTTTGTTCAATCCTACAATTACCCTTCCTTATATGACTTAGCCGTGTTGTATGCCAACAAAGGAATAAAAGTCCATCCAAATATGCACCAAGCCAAGTCAAAGTTTAGCAAATTTGGTGAAACTTTGGGGAATTCAATATAGATTCAATAAAATGATTGTCGAGCGTGAAAAAAGGTTGTATTTTCATGTTTAAAAGATTCCACTAAAAATAAAAATGAAAAACACTTCGAATTTTATTGTAGTAATTTTCATTTGAATTTTGAACTTTATTAGAAAATGTTGATTATATTATATTATTTTTATATCACCATAAGGAAAACTAACCCTTTCGTATTCTAATATAATGATTAGTACTAATAGACCTTAAATGATAATAAATGACATCTTAGAGTATCTACGATAATAAATGACATCTTAGAGTATCTACAAGATCATGCTATTACATCCGTTTCATAACATAACATGTTTGACTTTCTTGGTTGCAACGTTTGACAATTCGTCTTATTCAAAATTTTAGTACAAATATAAAAAATGGCAAATCATGCTTAAAGTTCTTTTGATAATAAAAAAGTAAGTCACAAGCAAAATAAATGATATTTCCATAATTTTTTAAATAAGATAAATGGTCAAACATTATAGGCAAAGAAGTCAAACATCTTACATTATAAAACGGAGGGAGTAATATTTTGTTATCCAAAAACTTGTATTGAATTCATCTAAAAGAGCATAAAAATTACATACTCCTCCAACAAAAATCTAAAAAAAATAACTTGTATTAGGAAACCATATTTTTGTCCCAAATTTAGAATACAATTGAGGTAATTTTAGGCATAAGTAAATATTAGAAATGTATTTGGTATCCTGTTGGAGATATATTTTCTAAGCTAATTTCCAAAATTCGGTTTTATAGATTAATTTTAGACATCTCTTGAAGATGCTCTTGCCTCCCCCATATGTAAGAGGAATATTATTTCTTAGATCAACCTTTGGTGGACGGTTGAAGACAGTTTTGGTGTGCCATAGAAAGTCCCATAGAAAAAGGGAAATTTAAAACCATGTCATTATAATTTTTTTTAAAGATAAGTACTACCTCCGTTTCATAATATAAGATGCTTGACTTTTACTTGCAACATTTGACCATTCGTCTTATTTACAAATTTAGTACAAGTCGTGATTAAAGTTCTTTTGATAATTAAGTAAGTCACAGGAAAAATAAATAATATTTTCATAATTTTTTGAATAAGACAAATGATCAAACATTGCAAAAAAAAATCAAACATTTACATTTTGAAACGGAGGAAGTATTTGTCATTGGTATCTCATTGACATATGGAATCTATATGAGTCAATGATATGCATGTCGATGATATGTGGATAAGAATGACATATCTTTAATTTAGCAAAATTATAATGACATTCTTATCATTTTTCCTTGAAAAAACTACTCCTGTTTGATGTCATGCGATATCAACTACCCGAGTCTAAGATCTGCGCATCCCCAAACTTCTTATTAGACACACCTCTATCGCACCTATATCCATGGATCATCTCCAAAATTGCAGTAAGGTCTTGCTAGTTTTTAGTTGCTTGTTTATCTTTAGTCACCATAAATTGAAGACTGACATTACTGAGACGTTACTGCAATTTTGTTTATGTATTTGGGTTTATGTTTCACCAGTATCTCTGTATTTACACTTCTGTAAAGGTTCGTCAATTTAAATTTTATTTTAAGGTCAGAATAATTTGTTCAACCTGTATAAAAAACAACGAGAGAAGTGATGGGAATGCTGAGAATAGTTAGATCTCATCGAAAGGACAAGAAAAGTGGTAGGCATTCAAATTTGCCACTTGATGAACACTGAACAGGCAGCCGGCAGCCCTTTCACAAATAATGACTTGTACTAACAAATAAACCAAAACATAATATAATGACTGAATCAATGGAGAAATGCATTCAGAACTCAGTAATACATATTTCTCATAGGGCCTTCTCCCTGAAGTTTGCTTCTGACAGATAGCAATCCGACTATCCTTGCAATTTGATTTCATCTTGGTTCAAGCTCTGTAACTGACACATCATTAACTGACATCACTCCCGATCTGTGGGTCGACTGGGAAGTTAGTGGGTATGATTCAGAGTATATATTTGAGTTTGTACCACTCTTGGGAACGACAAATGATGGCTTGGAAGGAGATTGGAGAGACACTGTGTTGCTGCTAAGCATGACATTCACCGTTGACATCATAGGTCTATCTGCTGGCTTATCTTGAACACACAGTAGCCCGATGTGAATGCACTTCAGCATCTGGTCTCGAGGGGCATGGCTTGTAAGAGATGGATCCATCATCTCCAGAATTGTTCCCATTGTCCAGTGCTCCCATACCTGCATCATATTGGCAAAGATGATTCAGAATTTTTGCAACAAGTTAGCTACTTGGCTTTGTAGAAGAGTCCATGAAAATGGCTCACAAGACTTAGGAGATCGTTTGATTGATCAAAGGTGTATGAACCACTGCTTCTTCTTCCTGTGACAATTTCTATCATCAACATGCCAAAGCTAAAGACGTCCGACTTTACAGAATAGTGCCCTCGCATCGCATATTCTGGGGACATATATCCACTGCAGTAAGAGAATAAATTAGTTACTCATGCCAGCATACTATTTGTATCTGATTGGGTTAATTTGGACAATACTTACTATGTTCCGACAATACGGCTCGTAATCTCCCTTGTTTGATCACTCCCAAATAACCTTGCCATGCCAAAGTCTGAAATCTTAGGAGTATAATCAGAGTCTAATAGAACATTGCTTGCTTTGAGGTCGCGGTGAATTATTTTCAGTTGAGAATCTTCATGAAGATACTGTAATCCTCTAGCAATTCCATTTATTATCCTTAATCTTTTTTCCCAGTCTAACTCCTCACGTTTGTCAATATCTGCCAGTTGAACAAGAAATTTCATATTAGTATAGCAAAGTTTTGCCATTAAGGTATGTTCATAGTGGTAGGGGCATGTGAATTCCATGTGTTTGGCTAGGTTGAAGACCTGATTCAACAGGGGATGAAGAAACAATTTTTTGTGGGGAAATACAGTTTACCTTTAGTGTTACACTAGTACATATGCAATAGTTGAGTTAGGGTAGAAAGTAGTACCAAATAGAATGGTGTCGATACTTCTATTGGGCATGTATTCATAAACAAGCAACTTCTCATGTTCTTGCAAGCAAACACCAACAAGCCTAACAAGATTCTTGTGCTGAAGCTTGGCAACCAAAACAAGCTCATTCTTTAGCTCTTCTATTCCTTGTCCTGAACCCATAGAGAGCCTCTTTACAGCTATCTCTTCACCACTAGGAAGGAAACCCTGCTTATAAGCACTCACTCGTTGAAGCAGAACACCTTACATAGTTACATACACTATATATAAAGTGAATGATATATGTGATTGGTACCTTATAAACTGCTCCAAATCCTCCTTCACCAAGCTTATTGCTCTCAGAAAAGTTTGCTGTTGCAGCACGCAGTGTTGACAGATTGATAAAAAGTGAATCTGAGCATTCAATATCCTCCTCCATTTGAATTGAATCTATCAGGGCAACAACATTACGATACAATGTATATCAGAAATATTAGCTTTTTCCTAAAAAACAATTTTACCACCATTGAGAAAGTATATCTAGGTACTGAAATTTAAACTTAAAATTTTGGTACCCCAAGGTACCAAAGTTAACACTAGAAAATGTGATACCTCTTGGTTTCTTTTTAAGGATGGTAAAATTGCTCTTTCTGAATTATGACCTCATTACCAGCTATAAAAACCTCCTTTTGTTGGGAAGAATAAAATTAAAATGGTAAAAGAGAGTCACTATGTCCCTCTAACTATAATCAAATAAGCACTTTACACATACTAAAAACTTCTTACAAAACTTTTACAAACAAAGCTCTCAATCATTTTAATTAACTAAATAACTAAATGGTAGTTATAGGAAGTCTAGATTTATTCACAGCAAGCCAGGTTAGTGTTTGTAAGAGTTTTGTTAGTGAACTTACAAGAAGGTTGATGTTTTGACCTTGATCTTCTTCTCTGCAACTGAAAACACAGACAAATAGCAACTGTACCCAGTAATACAACAACCAGGGGCAGTGCAATGGCTAGAACTATGCCACTTTTATTCTTTCTTCCTGCAAGCAATTGATTCCAGTTTAACAGGGCTAATTCATGACCTCAATATGATGACGCACTTCCACTACAATTAAGTTTATGTTTAAAAAGGTTCGTACTACAAAGTCTCACACAAATAAAAGCAGTTGTACCATACAAGAAAGTATTAGGAGATATCATATTTTCTAGTGTAAAATTAGGTACCTCTAGATAATTTGGCACCTCAAGGTACCTAGAGGTATTTTTTCAAGGATAGTAAAATTGACTAACATATTTTAGTTCAGTTTGACTATTTGACTTATACCTACACGCAAACCTAGTGAAGTCAAGGACTTTTCGATATATTAGTATATAAATAACACATGATTATCTTTCACTGTTAAAGAAGGGCATTTTAGGATATGGTCTATAGCCATGTCTTTTCTTAATTAAACAGCAAAACATGGAGGACACCACAATTGTTGTAGAACTTTACATGTAAGGTGTACATATGTTCCATAATGCATATGCAGTTAATTACTAATACTACATGGAATAAATATGTGAATTAACCAAATGACCATGCTGAATTGGAAAACATGGAGCCACGGTCAGATCTATCGTTCTTTATATTACTGGTGGTATCCACAAATCTCAGGCAAGTACATGATTGGAACAATTTCGATTGAAACGAACTTTTACGAAAGAATATAAAAAATGGTAGTGGAAGGTGGTGGAATTTATGAAAAGTGGGCAGAAAGATGATCAAGTGACAAAGAAAACTACTTCCAATAGTATTCCTGAAGACATCACATTATTTCTGCCTAAGTGCGTTGCAGTTGGAAACGTTTCAGTACGGACGTGCTTTTGAACGTTTATGGTCAAGAATGTGATAGAAACAGTACTATAGAGATGTCAAGATCAACCGAATGTTATAATAATGATGAAAGCTATGGATTGCTTTGACCACTAATCCCCATGAAATCAATCTCCCTCGTTGAGTTATTTTGTATTTCCCTCGAAATTCTGCAATTCAGCAGTACTAAGAAGCATTTAAATTTCTTATCGCGGTACAAGTTAAACTAAACAGCATGAACAATTTAACGACATACCAATTTGCTTAGGGGTTATTTCTTCTTATTATTTTTTTTCCTGAACTGTAAAGGTTCTTAATTTCTTCCAATTCAATAGTCAAAATTTTATCGATGCCTATAAGTTTAGTATCTTCATTTTTGTCAAAATAGATGGAAAACTAATTATGAGTGGATGTTATCTTGCCAAAATACTAAACAAGATAAATTACTGCAAAAGAAGTGATTCTTCGTCTGCAAACTCACCTCCGGCTGTCGCCAGCGGCGTCGTGTTTGTCGGCGCGGTCGGAGCCGCGGTGCCCGGCGCCGGAAGGCGGAGCATCGAGCCACCGGAAAAGAAAGGACCCGTCTCGTACCTAAAATTGCAGCGCAACCCAATAACCCTTCCGCCCCTCTTCCGGCTGAGGTACTGCGGCATCATCGCGGTTATGCCTCGGAGGCAGCTCCGGCAGTCGTCCGGCGTCATGTCCGGCGCGCACTGGGACAGCGCGTAGATGGTGGGGTCGCTGCTATCGAAGGCCTCCTCCCCCGTGGCGAACAGCCTGGACGAGTTCCCCACGGCGTAGTCGGCGGTGGCGTTGAGGAGTACGCCGACGGCGGCGTCGAACACCTCCGCCGCCGCGCTCACGTTCTGCGTGTTCATCAGGATCTTGGGTTCCCCGTTGTCGGGGGCGGAGAGGATGTTCTTGTTGGAGAAGCCGATGTAGCAGGAGTCGTAGACGATGAACACCTCCTTGTCGTAGGCGCACAGCTGCTGCGCCTCCTGGAAGGCGTTGCCGACGCAGGACTCGCAGGCGGAGCCGTTGGCGGTGTCGCCGCGGCAGAGCGCGAGCGCGTAGACGATGTCCGGGACGGCGCCGAGGCTGTCCTTAGCGAAGAGGGTCCGGGCGGCGGAGGCGTTCTTGGGGAGGGTGGCGGAGAGCTGGGCGAGGTTGGACTGGTAGGTGCTGTTCGCCGAGTAGTTGCCGCTCTGCCCGCAGAAGGGATACTGGGCGGACGCCAGCAGCGGCGCGAGGAGGAGCGCGGCGGCGAGGCGGAACCAAACGCGGTGGCGCCGCCCCAAGGTGGCCATGACTGCGGCTGCGGAGACCCGTCACCTTTGTCGGTTGGAGAGGTTCTCCGGCGAGCTAAGTAATGCCGCTTGGTTTGACCGAGTGAGGAGCAGTCTCTCTGACTGACGTGCGGGACCCACCGCGATGAAGTTGTAAAGACAAACACGCAAATTAAGTCCTCGTTTAGTTTCTCAAAATGTTTTTCAAAAACATCCCATCAAATTTTTTGGACACCTAAATAAAACATTAAATATAGATGAACCAAAAAACTAATTCCACAATTATGGAAAAAATCTTGAGACGAATCTTTTGAGCCTAATTAGTCCATGATTAGCCGTAAGTGCTACAGTAACCAACACATGCTAATGATGGATTAATTAGGCTCAAAAGATTCGTCTCGCGGTTGCTAGGCTAGCCATGAAATTCGTTTTTTCATTCGTGTCCAAAACCCCCTTCTGACATCCGGTCAAACGTTCGATGTAATGCTTCTGCCAAAAAATTTTGGCAACTAAACACCACCTAAAGTCATGCGAGTTATCAAACACGAGACTTTTTTTTCATCAGCTCAAAACCTGAGAAAATTAGATCCGACACTTTGCTCAACTACAATGAACTTCGTAGTAAAGTAAAAGTTTTTGACGAATTCGTATGGGTTCAATTTCGTCGTGCAAAAGAAAGTACTAGAAGCTTCTTGTTGTTATAAAACCAATACCCAAAACATCCTCGCTAGCTAAACATGAAGCACTGAATATGGAACATTCAATTTTAATAATGACATCAAGACACCATAATTGATGTCTACCATTCATATGTTTTCGCTTATTATTATTCTTATAAGACAAAATTTAAATAAGCTTTTGCTAGATCTCCCCGACAAGGTCTTTCTTTATTTTTTTAAGTATGAAGGGATACCACGGTGTCGTGGAGAGAGTATGGTTACAAGAGCATACTTGGTAATGTGTCTTGTGTTACTATTAGGCTTGCAGATCTTATCCTTGTTGATGAGATCTATAATGTGATTGGCGGCGGCGGAGGCCGGTGACAAATGTACGCGGACTACTGGTCCTTGCGGGCGAAGCCCTATAAGATATAGACGGGGTTTGTAGCCTACTGCATGCGTGCTATCAAATGTTCAGCTTTAGACCCTCTCCTATTAACGAGGACAAGTGGTCGTTAGGCCTGACGACGCCATCTGCCGATCGATTGGGACACGGATGATGATGACAAGATTAAGGGGACCTACTGTAATTAGGATCATCCTATTCTCCACGCCTACCAATGACAGGCACCTTCCTATCACATTCAATACCATAGCATGGGGCAGAGGATGTTAGAGTTTAAGAGCGTCAGTCACTATACGCACCCGGCATTAAAAGCGGTAGTGAAAAGTCTTTTCACTTCAAAGTATTCTCATGGTAGGACCCCTCCTCTAGACCTGTCTGGTGTGCTGCGCTAGTAGGTGTCAGTCATCGGGCTACCCCCGTTGCCTTCTAACGACTGAAGCGGGAGGGGCCTGAGGTAGTCCAACCTTTTCTAGTAGGGTCATGGATAAGTTCTACGCTGCGAACTGGTTAGTATGGGAACCCTGGTCTCATATCATTTGCACACATGATACAAGATTCAATCTTGATGACGACACACGGACACTATATTTGTTAACAAGGTTCAGCCAAATCATATGTCCCTAAGGCATTGATTACTGTTGCTCTTGCTCGATCTAGCATAGTTATAGGGTATTAACGATCCTTAATCGGCAACACCACCGGCCAGTCGTTTCCATGTGTATGCTAAATTATCATGAGATTATAACAGGTCTATCTAGGTCTATCTCTTTATCTAGGAGTATATGATAGAGTGTGATTATCCTTCTATCCTAATATCCTAATACACATTACAACTAAAAATCTTAAACTGTAACCAACTTTTTACAGATATTCGACGCGAACTCAAACCTTTCTTGTCATGCTCACACCCACAATCCAATTCCGAGTTTCAAATCATCTAGGACAGGGATCAGTATTGGTGACATCATTTACAGAAAATCTATCCTCAACAATCACACTGCTCTTGTCATACATGTAGTTTCGATGTCTGTATTGTTGGGAAACTGAACTGAAGTCCCCTCCGAAGAAGAATGCCGGTTCTCGGGGTTCCTGGAGTTCTATTCTACGTCTGGTTAACATGAGGATCACTGAAGATATGCTTGGCCTGTCAACTGGGATCTCTTGCACACAAAGAAGACCAATGTGGATGCATCGTAGTACTCTGCTGGTAGAATATCCATCAAGTGATTGATCAGCCAGCTGCAGTGCTGTCCCCTTTGTCCAGCAATTCCATACCTGTTATATCAATTTAGTCAATCCTTTTAGCCCAATGTGTCTTCAGATTATTATCAATTAAGCAGTAGAGACCACCGTAAAAATTGCAAATCCAAGCAAGCATGAAACGTGGCTTACTTCGGTTAGGAGATTCACCGCACTGTATGTGTTGTCGGAACTGCTATTCCTTCTCCCTGTTACAATTTCAAGAACCAGAACACCAAAGCTGAAAATATCGATTTTGGGGGACACCTTCCCAGATAAAGCATACTCCGGTGCCATATACCCACTGTAGAAGATCAGCAATAAGTTATGCAGTTTTAAACCTATAGATCTTACATTTATATCATTCAAGTTTCAATTATGCTTCTGAACTTACTACGTTCCGACAACCCTGGCCGTCTTGGTCTGAGTATGACCTCCTCCTAGTAACCTTGCCAATCCAAAGTCTGCAATTTTTGGGTTCATCTTTTCATCCAGCAAGATATTGTTTGCTTTCAGATCCCGGTGAATGATCCTTATGCTCGAATCTTCATGAAGATACAATATTCCCTTGGCAATTCCAAGAATGATGTTGTACCGTTGCTCCCAGTTAAGTGTCTTCTCCCTACTAGTATCTGTTTCAGCAAAATTACTGAATTAGAGAGGTTGCTCATATATAAATATGGTAAGATCATAGTACAATCATATGAAATTTGTTAAATTGCACTTTCTAGTATTAAACATTAACTGCTGGCTGAGGCAACTGGTCTGCCGAAAATGCTACAGTGCTGATTATCCATGATACACCATCACTACTTGCAATACTCATTTGATTCTTGTCGATTTCTTGGCATAGTTGGTTTAGAACAGACTTTTAGCAGGAAAAAGTACTAAAAAATTAGTCACCATAACCAAGTACTCAAATGGAAAATTAGCACATTGTGCTCAAGTCTAAGAATAAGTTTCAGAAGAGATTGGTTTGCAGTGAGTCAGTGGCCAGAAACAAAAAACACTGGATCAGCAGCCATAGTGGAAAGTACCAAAAAGAAACTTGTCAAGGCTCCCGCTCTTAATGTGCTCGTAAACAAGCATAATCTCATCCTGATGCGAGCAAAATCCCAGTAATCTGACAAAATTCTTGTGCTGGAGCTCAGCCAACAATTGCACTTCATTGTGCAGCTGGCTCAGTCCCTCTCTGGTGTACTGTGCTTGTGATAACTTCTTCACTGCTATTTCTTGCCCATCAGAAAGCTTTCCCTGCAGAACAACCCATTATTGAGAAGAAGAGAAAATTCAGATCTACTGTTTTCTCTTACAAACTGTGGCTGTTTACCTTGTACACAGTACCAAAACCGCCCTCCCCAAGCTTATTACTGTTGGAGAAGTTATCTGTTGCATTCTTCAGTGTCGGCAAATCAAAGACCGCACATTTTCCTCTTTGAATTCTGTTTGGTGCTCCGATGATCGGCGCTGGTGTTGTTGTTGTTGTTATGCATAAATGGCGTCAAGAAAATGAAATTCATGTTGATTCTGAGCAAAACATGAATCCTGAGTTGCAGCCACTCACTGTTCTGTTCTCTGGAAGACTTCCTTCTCTTCAGGCAAATGAAAACAGAACCTGAAATAATCAGCATAAAGACGATGGAACACGCAAGAGATGCTGATATTCTCACGGCTGTCCTCTTCCTTCCTGCATGAATCATTTATAAAAAATGAAGATGGGATTAAGAAGTCGCTGAAACTGTTAAGCAAGGACCGCGTCGCATTTCGCTGTCACTGGTCAATTACGCAACTGATAATGACTGGACTGATAAATTTAAGAGGGTAGTGGATTCGGTTTTTTTGCAGGCGATTTGTACTTTTGGTCGGTCGTGCCTACGTACCAAACTTTTGTTGACAATGGTAAAACGAGTTGGAATAGGATAATCTTAATCAGAGGCAAATTAAACCATGGAAAACGATGTAACTAAAATGTAATACATTGATCTTGACTGACAACCATATGATGTGTATGTGTCTGTGTGTCAACGCATGCAGCGATGATCATTTTTTTCTACTAACGCGCTATCAAATATTTATTTTTCTTCTGTTTGAAGCTTCTGACATTTGTAATTAGTTGGACTTGGACCTTGTAATATGCGCTATCACATAATTCGATAGCGTCTACATATCGTTTTCTATATAAATATTTTGCAAAAGAAAAAACCGTTTAACGGTTTACACAGAGTGCGCATAAAAATAAGAAAATTTGATTTAGTTAACCAGGCTAAAGAATGCGGCCTACGGTAATTTTATTAGCTTGTCCGTATTGTTCCACCACTCAATACAACCTCACACTCCGACATATTCAAAGTTCTGAAAGGGTAATAAAAAAAGAGCAATTTTATTGTCTTTGTCTTTAAAAAGATACAAAAGATATCATTTTTTTCTATGTAAATTAGGTATCGGAAAATACCAAAATTTATTTAGTAACTCTCTATATCTACATAAGACTAAAGAATTGCTAAAAAAAAAGACTCACCTCGTCTCGTCGCCGGTGGTGTCATGTCCGCTGACGGCGCTGTGTCGAACGCCGGCGCGTCAAGGTGCAATGATGGGTTTCCCGGGAAGAACTGATACATGTCGTACCAGTAGTTGCACCGCACCCCGAGAATCCTCCCGGTGGGGCTCCCGCTGAAGTAGTCGGGATCGTTCACCCACGAAATGATGCCGGCTAGGCAGCTCCGGCAGCCGGCCGGCGACATGTCCGGCGTGCACTGCACCAGCGCGTAGATGGCGGGGATGCCCCAGCCGCCACCAAACGCCTCGACGCCCGTGGCGAACCTCCTGGGCGAGTTCGCCGCCGCCGCGTAGTCAGCGGAGGCGTTGAGGAGCGCGACCACGGCGGCGTCGAACACCACGGCCGGCGCGCTCACGTTCCGCTCCTTACGGAAGTAGGCCAAGAAGTTCTCGTCGGTGGCGAGGAAGTTCCGGTTGGAGAAGCGGATGTAGCAGAGGTCGTAGTAGACGGTCGCCTCCTTGTCGTAGGCGCACAGCTGCCGCCCGTCGTGGAACGCGACGGCGACGCACGCGGCGCAGGCGGAGGAGTTCGAGTCGCCGCGGCAGAGCGCGAGGCCGTACACCATGTCCGGCGGGGCGCCGACCCTGCCGGCGGCGAAGAGGGCCGGGGAGGAGGAGGCGTTCCTGGGGAGGTCCTCGGACAGGAGCGCGAGGTTGGACTGGTACGTGCTGTTGGGCGAGAAGTCGCCGGTGCTCCCGCAGAACTGCCATGCCTTGGCGCCGGCGGTGGCCAGTGGCGCGACGGCGAGCAAGACGAGGAGGAGCCGAGCGGTGTAGGTGGTGCGCGGGTGCATGACCGTGAGAGTTGTTAGTGATCGATTGCCTCCGCTTTTTTTTTTCTGATAAATATTGGTTTATGTCCGTCTAAGACGCCAAATAATATGAACTGTGCAAGTTCACAGTGCCTTTGATGAAATGAAAGAAAGGATAAGATTTAAGGGGGTATGTGTACATATTTGAAAGTTTTTTGGATTAAAAACTTTCAAATATAATTATAGCTAGTATAGTTTTTTTTTTTACAAAACACTTCTATCAACGCATAAATGCACATCCTATCCTCTATTCTTGTAAACAACTTTGAAGATTAGGTTGATCGGATGAGATCCTCTGCAGTAGTAACGTGCTACTGCAGAGAGCTACAATGACGTGAATTTGGTATATCCCATGACCGTTGGATCAAAATGGATCGATAAGATTCAATGATACAATATTTTGCTACAGTAATAAACAGTGTTTACGGTATCGCTGCTACAGCGTTTTTGGTACGGTTCATGGTATTAGATCACTATTGCACTCACATGAACAGTGTCCCTCTATAGTAATGCAGAGGAACCGGACCCTAGGTTGATCGTATCTTGAGCTGGTTCCACAACAATAAACCTAACTGATTCGGGCTAAGCCCACTTTACATATTCATAGTATAGTATTTTCAATCTAACGCACTCAATTGCTACGATCTTTTGTAAATTAGCTTCTAGTATTTTTCTGATATTCTATATTTAGTTTAAACTAGCGATATTAACATAGTTGATAAAAAAATCTTTTAGCATTTTGTAATATGTTTTCTTATCAAAGCACGAGTATTTTGCTAGTACGTGTATATATATGCTTTTCGATCCTATCATCGCTGTTCGTGGGTTAGACTTTGCCCCACCCGCCGTGGCTCGTGCCTACTAAAAATTTCCAGTCTCCAAATGAATCTCGAGGCAAACCAACGTTTTTCACAAATTTGAAAGTTTTAGGACAAAAAAAGCTATCGAACATTGTTTTTAGCAATTCTAAGATTTAATGTATTGTGCCAGTGTGAACAGGAAGACTTGCAATATATCCAATTATTCGTTACACTACTTGCACAACTAAATTACAGGAGGCACAATATATATATAGATATATATATACACACACACTGCAAATCTAAAATACATAAATATAGGCAAAAGTGTCTATTCATGAAAACACAGCAGGCAAAAACTAATCATCCTGTAGTTAATTTTCTTTTTGTTCCATCAAGCAATATTCTATCTATAAAATGTGTTGAATGGCCAAGTAGATGAATGACTTGTGATAGTTATTGGATGGTATAAATGAATAATCTAACTGACAAGTTGAAAATGGATTTGATATTATAAGAGATTTGTGTATAGAAAAGTTTTGCAAAAAACTACATCATTTAAGAGCTTCAGAATAAAATATTCTACAAAATCATATAAGAACTACACCAATAATTAAAGTGGAATGAGAAAATTCCCCGATTACCGATTGTAAAGATGGACATGAATGTTTACGGTTGATAAGTTAGTGGAAATATAATTTATAGGTAAATCTTTTATATCTTAACTTAGTGATAATTATTGGAGAGTATAAATGAATAATCTAACTATCAAGTTGAAAATGGATTTAATATAGTATAATAAGAGATTTGTATATAGAAAAGTTTTGCAAAAACTACTTCATTTAAGAGCTTCAGAATAAATATTCTACAAAATCATGTAAGAAATAAACCATTATTTAAAGTGGAATAAGAAATTTTTCTGATTACCGATTCTAATGATGGACATGAATGTTTACGTTTGATAAGTTAGTAGAAACATAATTTATAGGTAAATTTTTTGAATCTTACTTATTGTCGGTTTAACCACCAATGCTACAAAACATATTATAATAACAAAACCTGAAATTAACTTTAAATTTTTAAAATTTGGCTATGACCGGTAAGCTGATGGTGAGATTTTAAGAGTATAACAAGAAGGGATAAGCTTAAGATGTTAATCCTAGGAGGCATTTCAGGCTAAGGGGATATTTGGTTTTGTAGAGCGGACGAGGGAGCAAGCTGACGACGAGCGCAATGGGAAATATCAAATATGGTGGGAAAGTAGCAGGCGAGTGTTCAGACATCGGGAGTTAAATGTACAGAAGCTCACATGCAAAATTGAAGATGAAATCAGTCTTTGGAGCATGTGTGGTGCTAAGGATATAGCAAGATTATACCCTTAGGCCACGTTCGTTTGGTGTGAGATAAGTTAACTTAATCTATCATGAAAAACATAGTAAAAAATTAATACATGATTAATTAATTATTAATTATTAAAAAAATAAAATAGATTAATATGATTTTTTAAAATAATTTTTCTATAAAAAATTTTATAAAAAATACACCGTTTAGTAGTTTGGGAAGCGTGCGCGTGGAAAACAAGAAGATAAGTTATCTTATAAGGCTTGAACGAACACGGCCTAAGGCAACCACTCTGTATTCTTTTGTTTTTTGTCTTCTCCTTTTCTCTGTTTTTTTCCGTTTGGTTATTCTTTATTTTGGGTAATTGTTTGGTTTTTTATGAAATATTTAAATAGCATATTTGAAAAAAAATTATGAATAAAACTTTTATATACATATTCTTAGCGATTTAATAGCCTGAAAAATAAACAACAGTAAAAAAACCTAAATCAACTACAAATATAAGGTTGGAAATTTAAATTTTGATAAATAGAAACGAAAAGATATAAACATTTGGTTTTTTTGACTCTTGCAGTCCATATGACCGCGTGCTAAATTTTGGTCATGAATTCTCGACCCGAACCTTAGCGACATATATTGAATTAAAGAGGCAATTAAAAGTTTGGTAACAAAGATAAACAACCCTTCAAAAATGAGCATGTGTAGTAACATATGGAGGGTTACAGACTTACAGGTATCTACTAAAATAATCAAATATTCCTTATGTCAAGGCCACAAACATTGCCATGGCTAGGACACACATTGCCAGGGACTCAGGGTGGGTCACAACTCACAAGTATTTCTTCCAACAACAGTTCATATAAGGGAGACATTCTTAAGCCAATAAAATTGCTCAATAAAATATAGTAATGTTTTTCAGCAGCCTAATACAACATCCAATAGGTATTCAATATTGTGAAAGATTTCAATCAACCATACCAAAATAGGTGAAACCCACTTTATGACCTTGCGTCATATTCATTGCTGATGCCCTTATTGTGTGTTGGATCATTGCTAATAGCCTAATACATAGTATGATGTAGGCCTTTCCCTACACTAGATCTTTCGCCAAAAACAAAAACAAAAATGGGTACAATATGAATTCAACATCACATTGGGTTTATCTTGGCTCAAGTTCAGTGATCGAAACCTCGTTTGGTGACATGGGCAACCGGTCTGTGCACTGGCTACCTCCACGGTACGGTTCCGAGTACGTATCTGAGCTGACACTGCTCTTTTGGACGCAAAATGCCGGCCTCGATGGTGCCTGGACAGAGACAGTGCTGCTGCCAAGCATGACATTCACCACTGACATCATTGGTCTATCTATGGGGTCTTCCTGAACACACAGGAGCCCAATGTTAACGCACTTCAAGATCTGGTCTCTGGGACAACGCCCAGCCAAGGATGAATCCGCAAGCTCTGCAACTGTTCCTGCCGTCCAGTGCTCCCACACCTGCATTTGATAGTAGGTAAAATTATGTGATGATATCAATACAAGCTTTTGTTTGGGTGTACAGTTTGCAAAATAGCTGAACTGCCGAGGCACTCACCAAACTCAAGAGATCAACCGATTGGTCGGAGTCGTAGGAGACATTGTTCTTCCTTCCCGTGACGATCTCTAAAATCAGAACACCGAAGCTGAAAACATCTGATTTGATGGAGTAATGCCCGCGCATGGCATACTCGGGGGCCATGTATCCACTGCAGCGAGAAATTCTCTGATGTCATGGACTAATGTACAACTAAATATGTTATTTAGCCAATGATATCACTAGAACTTACTATGTTCCAACGACACGATTTGTGACATCCTGTGATTGGTCATTTCCAAATAGCCTCGCTAGGCCAAAATCTGAAATCTTGGGATTAAACTCGGAATCTAACAGAACATTGCTCGCTTTGAGGTCCCGGTGAATTATCTTCAGCTGAGAATCTTCATGGAGATATTGTAAGCCTCGAGCGATCCCATTGATTATCTTTGATCTTTTCCACCAATCTAGCACACTGCTTCTGTCAGGATCTGTCACATAGAAGAAGAAGCTTCAAAATTGTACAGAAACAATTTCAGTTGTTGATTCAGTTTCGCAAAATGGCAAAGAGTTGTTACCAAACAAAATTGTGTCGAGGCTTTTGTTAGGCATGTATTCATACACAAGTAATTTTTCGTGTTCTTCCAAGCAAACACCGACAAGTCTCACCAAATTCTTGTGTTGAAGCTTAGCAACCAAAACAAGCTCATTTTTTAACTCCTTTATCCCTTGTCGAGAACTCTGAGATAGCCTTTTCACTGCTATTTCTCGATCACCAGGGAGGAGTCCCTGTATAGATAGATAATTTACAGGTTCAAATTGTAAAACATTGAATAAAAACACTACAATGAAATGGTAAAGTTAGGACCTTATAAACTGCACCGAACCCTCCTTCACCAAGCTTATTGCTCTCGTCAAAGTCATTTGTTGCCTCTTGTAAAGTTGATAGACTAAGAATGAGCGAATCAATATCTTCTATGTCCTCCGGATCTGTTTGATCTATTGTAAGAGAAAAAAGTTCTGTAATGGTGTAATGCATTAATGGGATTCTTTGTATGAGAAATGTCACTGCTTATATATGAACTTAAGTGTCTTTCTAGTGTATTGGGAACACTGAAAAACAATGGGATACGAATGAATTACAGTGACTTACATGGTATTGATGGCTTTCTTGCTCGTTCCCTCTTTCTCTTCCTTAGATAAAAGCATATTACTACAGCAGCCAGTATTGCAGCGACTATAGGCAATGCAATGGCTAAAACCCTACCAGTTCTGTTCCCTGTTCATCCCATAAATGGAATGCATCAGCATCAACTTTTAAGGAAAAAAACATGGAAAAGTGTAATAAAATTCTGGACAAAATGATTCCTCCACCATGTTATAGCATATATTTAATTAACTCTTCTTTAGACAAATCCACAAATATAACAAAAGTCCTTTTTACTATTCTTAAGATGGTACCTCAATTTACCACATATCTAGTGTAAAAAATTGGTACCTCCATATACTTTTTTCAAGAACCACAAAATCTCTCTCACAAATATAAACAATTTTAACATCTTCAATGTGTATAATCAATAGTTCTACAAGCTTTAGGCACTATTTGTTTCAATAGTTCTACAAGCTTTAGGCACTATTTGTTTCAACAGTTCTACAAGCTTTAGGCCCTATTTATTTTAGCTAGGGATTATTGTGATATGAATTATTGAGTCGGATTACTGTAAGCTAGATTATTATAAGCTAAAGTAGAAAGAGATGATAGAGATAGGTAATTATTTTAAAGTATCTCAGGGTAATGGGTCTAAAGCCACCCATTATTCTAAAAAAAAAACATCTTTGGATGAGCTTATCATATTATAGTAATCCGAACTCTAGGTTATAATAATCTGTTGCAATAATCCATTTGTTTGTTTCAAATTACTCCTATAAGCCAGATTATAATAATCCTACGCTGAATCAAATAGAACCTTAATATGAGTGGTAGAGGTTGATGCATAAAAACCGAGCTCGAACACCTCTGAGTCTGAGTATGCTATTTGCGCTTCAATTCCAGGAATTAAATAACCATGATATTTTTGAGTATTGAGTTAAGTTCTTTATCAAGTGCACAATCAAGAAAGCATGTTGTATATGACCAATTAATCTAAAGGGAAGACGGATGCATTCATGCAGTTAGGCTGTGAACATCAGACCAGAACACAAGATTTGAAAGAACATTCTTTCATCCAAACCATTTCATACTAAAAAAAAATAATCATGGAAGACTAATACAATATATCTTTTCGTTTCTACTTATGCTATAAATCAAAATTTGAATTTTCAACCTTAAATTTGGAGTTGATTTTGTGGTTTTTTATCGTAGTTTATTTTTCACCCTTTATTTTTAGATTGCTAAGAGCTATGATATAAAAGTTCTTTTCATAAATTATTTTTCATTTACAAATATGTTTTTTTCTCTCTCTGTAAAAAATCAACGGATGACCACCTTCTAACTTCCAACAGGAAGATGTGTTCCGGGGTGACCTCTGCAGGAACTTCTATGGATAGGATTCAGTCATGGATACACAACTGATCAGAACTCAGGGACTTCGATTTTTCTTCTCTCAAATCAATATAAAGGACACGTACCCAAGCAGCTGATAGCTACCGGACTACAAGGCAAGACCAAATACAAGAAAGAGTAGAAAATCACCAGACATATTTGGAAGTTTTTCGTCCCAGAATCATATATTTTGTGTACTTCCGTGCAGAACAATTACTACGAAAAGGAACTTTTTGTTTTTCTGTCAGAAAATGTACAGTGAAGGACCGGAGTGCTGTGGAATTGTCAATAAATCGACAGTTCTTTACTATAGTTTGCTGACCGCTTATGTACCAAATCAAACACCATTTCAAATTCCTACAGTAAAATCAAGCAGTATTTATATTGTAAACCATCAAATTACATGATTGTTAAAATTGCTGGATGCATCTGTGGATTGATACCCTGTCCTGGCCAACTCAAGTTCAGGCCATTTCAGAGAGCAGAGTACTGTTTTTCCACTTCGAAATTCTATCTTAGAACAGCAACGTCGTACAGGGGAAAAAAAAAGGTGCAAGTAAATTGCAAACAATATATGAGATTTGTAGCAATTTCACCCGACTCACCTCCTTCGGTGGTGACTGTTGGCGTCACGTTCACTGGCGCTGGAGATGGCGCCGGCGGCGGTCCTAGCGATGCCGCCGGGAGCTGCAGCAGGGAGACGCCGTTGAAGAAAGAGTATGTCTCGTACCTGTAGTTGCACCGGAGTCCGAGAATCCGGCCGCCTTGCTTCCCGCTGAAATACTTCGGCATCATCGCAATGATGCTACCGAGGCAGTTCCGGCAGTCGGCCGTCGCCATGTCCGGCGTGCACTGCGCAAGCCCGTAAATCTTGATGCCGCCGAACACCTCCTCCCCCGTGCCGAACCGCTTGGACGAGTTGGCCGCCGCGTAGTCGGCGGTGGCGTTGATGAGGACGCCCACGGCGCTGTCGAACACCTTGGCCGGCGCGGACACGTTCTGCGTGTTCATGAGGATGAGGAACGCGCCACCGCCGCCGGTGGGGGAGGCGACGAAGTTCTGGTTGGAGAAGCGGAGGACGCAGTGGTCGTAGAAGACGGTAGCGTCCTTGTTGAAGGGGCAGAGCTGCTGCGCGTCCTGGAAGGCGGTGGCGACGCAGTCGGCGCAGGCGGAGGCGTTGGCGACGTCGCCGCGGCAGAGCGCGAGCGCGTAGACGACGTCCGGGACGGCGCCGAGGCTCTCCTTGGCGAAGAGTGTCCGGGACGATGAGGCGTTCTTGGGCAGGGTGGCGGAGAGGCGCCGCAGGTTGGCGTGGTACGTGTCGTTCCGGGTGTAGTTGCCGCTGCTGCCGCAGAAGTTGCCGAGTGGCTGGCCGGCGACGAGCCGCGGCGGTAGGAGGAAGGACAGGAGCGTCGCCGCGACGGCGGCGGCGAGGCGGGTGGGGAGGAGGTGGCCACGGCACGTGGCCATGGTGTTCGATGAGGAGGGTCGTGGGCGAAGCCGCGAAAGAGCGATAAATGAAGAAGAGAAGAAGAAGAGATGGGAGTGGGTGGGCCCCACGCTGACTGGGGTGGGGCTCAGTTTGACTCGGCTAGAGCTACTGTTGACGATCCTGACACAGCGGGACCCGATATAATGATGTTGGGCCCACGTCAAGCTAACGTGATGACCAATTGACCATGGCATGACCGGGGTAGCTGGTGCTGGGTCGAACACATCACTCTCTCAGGGTCCGTTTAGTCCTAAATTTTTTTCCTAAAAACAACGTGTGTAATGTTTCGATTTCTAGATACAGTGAAGAATAAAAACATAGACGAAAATAAAAACTAATGGTATAGTAAGAGAAAAAAATCGTGTGACGAATTTTTTTGAGCCTAATTAGTTTATGATTAGTTAAAAGTCCTATAGTAACCCACATATACTAATGATAAATTAATTATACTCAAAAGATATAAAAATCTCACAGTTTCTAAGCCAGCTAAAAAATTTGTTTTTCTCGTTCGAATAAAAAAACTTCTTCAAATATTCGATAAAATGTCTGAGAAGTAACGCCCCGTCGGAACAAAACGAGCCCTCAGTCTCAAACGCTCTCAGACAAGAGAGCCCCACGCGTAACGCACCGTTTCTCCACGCTACGCTAGCAGCCAGTAATAACCAGGTGACACGACAGGTTCGCGTGGAACCTCAGGCGTATCGAGGAATGTGAGCTTAGATTTTTATTAATCCGTACATTGCAATGGGTTTAAACAGAACATGAAAAATTAAAAAAATACTCACTTGACCCATACTTGTTTTAATATTATAGCTAGCCACAAGGTCACTTTGTGATCTTGTATTCAAGCTTGAATTTTTTTCAACAAATAAAAGGGACACTTCCAATTCCAAAAGAGAAAATTACGATTCCAATTCCAACGAACGGTGTATTCGACGCGGAATTCGACACGGAAGTGTTACCGACGTTTGAAAGTATGTGCTTCTGGTCGAGAGTGGAACATTTTTGTGATTGATACCGTCTATTTTCATGCTATAGATCGAATTTCCTCATTCCAAATATATAGATGAAAATAAAATAAAACAATAATATTAAATATATGTCTAGATTTATTAATACTCATATCAATATAACAAAGGCTAAGGTGATGTTTGGATGCAACTAAAACTTTTTAATCCTATCACATCGGATGTCTGGAAACTTATTATAAATATTAAACGTAGACTATTAATAAAAATCATCCATAATCTTAACCAAAATTCGTGAGACGAATCTATTGAGCCTAATTAATCCGTGATTAGCCTATGTGATGCTACAGTAAACATACACTAATTATGGATTAATTAGGCTTAAAAAATTTGTCACACGAATTAGCTCTATTTAGGTAATTAGTTTATAAGTAGTCTACGTTTAATATTTATAGTAAGTGTCAAATATCCGATGTGATATGGACTAAAAAGTTTTAGTCATATCTAAACACCTCCTAAAAAATCTTACACGGTCAAATAGAGATAATATAAGCTAAACAGAGACATGTACCGCGTGTGCACAATTATCAATCCGCATGGCCCAACATTACATCAGGACCGGCCTTTCCATTTGATTAATCGGAAGAACAAGAAAAACAGAAAAAATCCATATTTTTTTTCTGTTAGTTATACACGAGAGGAAATAAATTGAGGAAATCCGCGGAACGGGGACACGGTACTGAGGCGTTGAGCGGTAACACCGTGGATCTACGCCACCGGGGCGGTGCTGCCGGGACATTTAATTTTTTTTTCTAATCTTACGAATATTCATAACAGATTTATCACCGAACCCACGTGTCGTAGACTCATGAGAGCCTACCTATTATAGAAAGTGGAAAATCTATTTTAACCACTCATAAAAGTGCCGAAAAGTTAAATCACCCGGTGCTGCCTGGTGGTTTCTGTGGCACTGGCATAGTGCATGTTTATAGGTCTGCGTCCCAGGCGTGTATTATGTGTATGGTAAGGGCATGCACAGTGCGCCGAGGTAGCGAGGAGACATAGTCCACCACGTCGGCGCACTCTTGACAGATGGCAATGGACCACCATGTCCTAGCAGAGAGCCGTGCGTCTTGTAGAGGCAACGTATGGCTTCATTAGAGTGTCAAAGAAACGTCCTGATCTGTGTTGACAAAGTAGGAGGGAGGAGACAGGCGTCTGAGATGGAGTGGGTCAGCATACGAGATGTTGGTCACCGTCGGCCCACCACCACTCGACCTTGATCCGCCGCCGCCGAGCTCGCTTCGTCGCTGATCCCCCGTCGCTAGGGTCGCTCCGTCGCCGTCTCCTAGATCTTTCGCCACCGGGCTCGCTCCGCCACCGCCCGAGCTCGATCTGTCATCGCCAGGCTTGCTCCGTCGCCGCCGAGGTCACGCCGCCGTCGCCAGTCAGCTCGCTTCGACGTCGCGCGCTTCGCTGCAGCGGAACCTCGATCTGCCGACGCCTGGCTAGATCCGCCGGCCCCGGCATCGCTCCGTCAATGTTGGGGTCGCTCCACAACCGTCTGCCAGATCTATCGCCGCCGGGCTCGCTCCACCATCCCCGATCTCGATCCGCCGCCGTCGGGGTCGCACTGTCGTCGCCAGTCAACTCACTTCGCCATTGTGCGCTCCGCTAGGGTAGAACCTCGATCTGCCAACGCCGGGCTAGATCCGCCGGCGCCGACATTGCTATGTCCATGCCGGGGTCGCTCCGCCGCTGGTGTCGGGCTCGATTTGCCCGGTAGAGAGCAGATGAGGAGAGGCGTCAGGAGAGGGGGGGAAAGAGGAGAGGCGTCGGAGAGAGTGGATTGGAGTGTGCACGTGATTCTCTCCGTAAAAGAAAAGGATAAGGGCTGAAATGCAAAAGAATATATACGTGGCTTGCATTAAGAGCTAGTACCCTTTTTCCCATGTGACATGCTAGAACTACTCTGCAAGCCCTAACTAGCATTGTTAGCCGTCGCTGCAGCACTATTGTGGCACTGTGGAGCCATGGCACGTATATTTCCATAATTCTTCTTATGTGTGCAGCTGCGTGTGCATTCATGTAAAATTTACAGAAGATAAATATATATATTACTTTCTGAGAAATATCCGTATTATGAGGTGATTGTCTAGTACTTTTAAGAAACAAAAATTAAACGGCATATTTATAAACGAAAATAATTTGGGAGTAAAACTTTTATATACGTATTCTTAGCTATATAAAAACTCAAGCTAGAAAATAAAAGTTTAGTGAAAAATCTTAAAATTGACTCTAAATTTATGGTCAAAAATTTAAATTTTGATTTATAAGCATGAGTAAAAGCAGACTGAGTGGGAGTGTTAATTTCCGGCTCTAGTGCTCCACAGTCTTGGAAAGAAAAACTGCGTGTACATCTTGTGTGGAAATGTGACGTTTTCTTATGCAGCAAACTGGATTTGCTTGTTCAGTGCTGAGCGATCTATAGGCTTACAATCAGAAGTTGAGTAGTTGACACCCTGCATCAAATGCAGTATGGATATCAGTTTAGAGTCTGACTGATCAAGATCTCCAAGAACTCTGCAGTTGCCTACATCACATTTATATTTAACCAAGTTGAAATATTCGTGCTGTTTGTAATAAAACTGTTCGCATTTCTGTTGTGAAGAAACGAAACCAGATGAAACAGACCTGAACTGAACGAACAGATACAGCATCCTAAGGCAGCAGGTTGGCACTGGCAGCGCCTTTTCTGCTAGCTCTCCACTCCTGAAGGAACATGAACAGCACACAGGCGATCCCCATTACTTGCAACAGCAGCATCATAGGAAAATCGTCGACCAAAATTTCCAACCACCGAGACGACATACCTGAGAATTAAGTGGATGTTAATGGGGGCGAATAATGATTGGCACGGTGAGTAATGTATGATCAGATATATGTAGGATCATAAAGGCCTTTCGCATTCTAAAAGCTAGCCAATGAGATGAAGGGCTCTCCCATTTATATCTTAGGTCATTTGTCTCTCCACAACCAATATGAGACTATTCAACAATCTTTCCCTTCATTAGTGTCTCTGGACCCTTCACTGTCCCTTCACCTTATAGTTAAATAAAAGAGAAATAAGTTTACTCTAAAACAAAATTTAGTTTATTTAATCGAACTAGAGCTAACTCTGAAGCTATTAACAAAGTAACCTCTAAGTTATCTGCGGATTAACCCATGCCCTTCTATAGGAATGAAACAGAGTACCTAGAAACCGCATCGATCATGTAAATTTGTTGCACAAAATCAGATCAGCATCACTCACGATCGCCGAAGATGGCCACGGCTGGTACGACGCGCACGACTTGCTCCCTGCGGTGGACGTTGTGGTAGCTGACACGGCACGCGCGGAGGTCGGCCATGGCGCGCCTGCTGTACGGGCACACCAGCTGCGCGTGCCGGAAGGCCGTGGCGAGGCAGGCGGCGCAGCCCGACGACGAGTTGCAGAAGCCGTACGCGGAGATCTCGTCGGGTCGCTCGCCGGCGAGGACGCTGGCGAAGGAGGAGGAGGACCCGTTCACCTTGGCCGGGAGCGTGCCGGCGAGATACCGCAGGTTGGCCTCGTAGGAGCTGTTGGGAGCGTACTGGCCCTGGTTCCCGCACGCGTGGAACGCCGAGCGGTGGTCGTCGTCGTCGTCGAGGGCGTCGGTGGCCGCGGCGGACAGCGGCGGCGCGACGAGGGCGAGCACGGTGAGGAGGAGGGCCGCGGCGGCGCGAGGCATCGCCGCTGTAAGAGATGATTCAGCCACTGCGCGATTGCTCGAATGCTCCGGTCAGTCCGCCAGGGGCATTTTCTATCGATGGTGGATTAATTGAGCTTTGTTGACTTTGACTGTTGACTACTGCCTTTGTCCGATAATATACGAAATTCTGACTACTCACTTATAATTTTTAATCATTCGTCTTATTTAAAAATTTAATGTATTTATAAAAATTTATAAGTAATATTTAAACTATTTTTAATAATAAAGAATATATAAATAAAATAAATAATACTTTTAATTTTTTTAATAAGACGAGTGGTCAAACATCGTAAATAGAAAGTCAAAATCCCTTATAATCTAATCTAGCACGGAGGGAGAAACAAACAACCATTTAGTAGTCAACAGCTGCCAACGGCGGAAAAATTAAGAACTCAATTACTATATATTGGTTCTTCTTATTTTCGACGATCTTTTTGTCGGCCACGTTCCCGTCCAGCCAAACGGTGGGATTAATTAGTCTTTAATATCACCGTGAGCATGCTTCGCAAATTGTTACATAGGACGACGACTAGAGGATGAGGTTCCGTTCAGACGACGGGATGGTTAACAAATCCACGACACTAGTCATGATAGTGGCAGGGGTGAAGCCCGTAATAACAGCAAAAGTTGGAGCCAAAAGAGAAGGAAAATGAAGAAGAGGAGATCTGATGGCAAACAACTTGTCAGCAAGCCAAAAGATGCGGGCAGTGCCTGTGCTCATCCCGTATGTACTAGGTTTGATACTTGCAAGTCAACTCTATATCAAGATAACAACATAGGTATCAAATATGAGCTGCGTTCGTTTAACCCCGTAGGCTGAACTAATCATCGTTTTCCATTAGCATGTTTTCAGACTACTAAATGATGTATTTCGTGCAATAATTTTCTATATAGAAATTGTTTTAAAAGATCAAATAACTCTATTTTTAAATTTTTAATAAATAATACTTAATTAATCATGTGCTAATTATGTTTATCATTTTCCATACGGCTAATAGCCATGGTACGTATGGACCTATGGTGGTAACAAGGTTAATATCTATAGACATCAGTGACGTGATACCATATGTATCAAACTTGGTATCTGTGGTATCGGCTGGTATCTTTGGCATCAGTCATGATACCATGTGTATCAAACCGGGTACCAATGAGTATCGACCAGTACCTCATACCCCAAGTATGATACTTGTGGTATAAATCGAGAATGCATACCTACACACAATATTGTGCGAGTAGCACAGCAGGCTAGCGAGTAGCATGACGGTTGTGCCACCATGTTGGTCTAGATATAGTAGTTTACTTCCATCTTCCCCTCCGCTACCTTTGACGGTTGTCTAGGAAGAGGAGTCCGCGCCGGTTCATGTCCACCCCGATAGCCTTCGTTTGTTTGAGCTAGATCTAGTGGAGCCACCATGCCATGAGCATGACATGGTTTGACCACCCTTATCACTAACATACGCTCAAGCCGGACCAACGTTGGATAGGAGCACACATCCAAATCCAGTGCTAGTGGCCTAGTCCTCAACTTGCCGACAAATGGAAAAGAGGGGGTGAAGGAGAAGAGAGAGGACACAAGGAGGAGTGGTGGCCTTGAGAGTTGAGACTCAGGAAGACAAAGAAATAAAAGTTGATGGGCCATATACATAGAGGATCTTGACGAACAGATTATTAAAGTATCCCGTTGGATGAAACTTCATACAAGTAGTCTTTCTGATGGTTAGATGATGAGCACGCCTTTCGAATTGTTGAACGACTTTTTTTAAAAAAATCTTGCTATATGTAAATGTCCTTAAAAGATCAATAAATTCATTATTTTAATTATCGTGAATGAGTTATGGTGTTCTCGGTGCTGCCAATTAGCTTATCCAAATAGCTATACGAAAAACGTAAAAGAAAACAAAAGAAAACGTAAACAAATTCATTTTATTAGTCGTTAATTGGATCTTCATTTGATCTTTACGATGATGAGAAATGCATTCTAACAGAAGATACAAGCCGTTCATCACTTCATCTTTTGGACGACACGTCGACATCCAGTCATTGCGCGCATGTGCCCATGCTAACTTTTTTTTAAGTTAGGGAAGCCTACGAATAAAAACGGTACGGAAATACCCGTTTTGAAAATAATAATATAAAAATGATATCTTATCGACCATTACTCTTTTAAAATTTAATATTTTTAGTTTTAATTTAAACTTTATTGAATTTCATACTAAGCAATGCAATTCATAAACATGAAAATTTTCCGACGCACCGATACCGTTTTCAAAAATATTATCAAAATATGATACCGTTTCCGAGTGCTTCCAACAGTTTTGATCCCTAGGGAAGTGCACTCGTTAACGGATTGGTTGGGCCGGGTAGGCACCAAGTGAGAAGTCCACAAGACGGATGGTACATATACCATGTTGGGCCTTACGGAGGAGGGCCCGACGAGACCTGAAGAAGAGGCCTATCTCACCAGGCCATACCAAAATGATGGTCCATGTGAGTAAGCAGTGATCGACCACCAAGCATTGTAGAGGGAACGATTCGTTTTTTCTTTCCCGTAACCCATGAAACGATTACAACAACGTGTATTTCAAATAAAAAACTTTCTAGATAAATATGCAACACCGCTCCATTCTAGTAGAATGATTGGTTGTGTAATACTCTTTAGATCTTGACTTAATAGGGTTTGTGTTTTGTCTCGTGATTTCCTTCCCCTATCCTCCTAGGAGGCCAGTGTATTTATACTGATAAATATGTCCCCTCCATGACAGTTACCTTAGAATAAACAAGAAAAAAAAACCTTTGGCTAAGAAAAAGGACATGTTGCTCATTCTGCACTCTCCATCCAGTTGTATGATCCGTGTGATCTATCCTCGGTGGTAAAAGCCTGTATTTTTTTGATTTGGCCCTTTTATTTTTTAGATTTAAAAACTAAGCAACATCACATTTTGTTCTCATATATTAATTTTTGGGTACACCAGTAATAATGATGTGGCCAAATAATGTTACCATGTCAATGGCCAACATAAACATTATTTGGTCACACTACCCACTAGCGTGACAAAAGAACGTTGTTATGCCAACTAAGCCTGATGGAAGCGTTATTTGCCCCTTGAGTGGTTCGAAGGTTAAAAGGGCATGAGAGTTTAGTTTTAAAATAAAAAAATAAATGGTCAAATAATTAAAAAATCATGATATGTTTAATGTATAATCATCCATCTTTCAGTGTATATGTCTATCTTATATGACTAGGCCCTTTTATTTTTTAAAAAAATTTAAAACTAAACGCTCTCAATAATTTAAGTTTGGTCTAAATCTTTCACCACGATAGTGGTATTGGTATTGCAGAAGAACAATGCATGCTTAGTGTCTGATGTGGCATCATTTTTCAGCACACCACTAGCGTGGTCGAAATGTTCTGATCTACAAAATAAAATGCGGGGGTTGAAATTTCAAAATTAATAAATAAAAAGATACAAATAATGACACATTTCCCCATATATATATATATATATGTTGCAGTACTAATGAAAGAAACACCAATTCTTACTAGGAGAAATCCGGGGTTTCAATCAACCAGTGCATTATTTTTTGCTAACGACAACTACCGGACGCACACGTGCTACCCCCCGAACAAATCGTCAACAATCAAGTTCGCATTAAGACGGTTTGAATAGTCGGCGCCATGCCACACACCTAACATGGCACCTGTTCGTGCCAAAAGCCAACCCAGCGACTTAAAAGTATCTTGATGTTATTACCCCCACAAATCTATGCGACTGACCTGTCGCAATCATTTACACCCATCGTATTACTTCTGTTTCTATTTATAAGATAAAATTTAAATTTTTATATTAATTTAGAGTTGGTTTTTGATGTTTTATCGAAGTTTATTTTTCAACATTAAATTTTAGATAACTAAGAATATATATATATACATACATAAATTTTATTCATAAATTATTTTTTGTTTATAAATAAGATTATTTATGATCCTTAAAAGTATCTTGATGTATTAAAAATTTTAGTACAAAATTATATCTCAAGATACTGAATTTTTACACTGAAAAATATAGTACATTGCGTAAATATGTTCATAAAAAAACCAACAATCACTCCTCCTTTTTAGATGACGCTTTTTTCGTTCATCAATAACACTGTACTCTCCCTTGCATGATAGTACAGCAACAAGCTCTTTGGCTCCAGTGGTACCCATTACTGCGTTTCTCTGTACGAACAACAACGTAGCATCCATACCGTACATACAGTGATGCAACCATGCAACGAACTGTAGATCGATGTGTATGCCCCGTGTCCATGTGGAGGGCAGAAATCCGTGTGCACATTCACACACGGAATAGTGTTTGTGTTTGTGTGTGATCGGTCACGAAAAGGACGGCCCAATGTGAAGGGAGGGGGGAGAGAACGTGTAATGGTCGACGGATGTGTGTTATGTCTCGCTATCTGCCTTCCTCGATGGTGGTGATGGTGACGTCGTTGTTGGTGCTGCACGAGTCGGTGAACCGCCACCGCGACCGCCGGTCGCCGTCGCCGGCGACGTCGTCGGCGCCGTAGTCGCTGGAGACCCTCAGCTGGTAGTGCGGCGGCGGCAGCGGGTCCGGCAGCGGGACGCCGTCGCTGCCCAGCATCGCCGCCACGTCCGTCATCGCCGGCCGGTCCGTGGCGTTGTCCTGCACGCACAGCAGCGCCACCTTCACGCACCGCGCGATCGCCGCCGTCGCCGCCGCCGCACCCGCCGCCGCACCGTTGCTTTCGCCCAGCGTCGGGTCGATCAGCTCGCACTCTCTCCCTTCTCTCCACAGCTGCCACGCCTGCAAATTAAGAGGGTGATTATTTCAATTTTTTTAAATAAAATGATATATTTGTTGACGAAAATAGCTTATAAACTACTATGAAAACTCTAAAATTAATTATAAATTTAAGTTTGAAAATTTAATTTTTGACTTATAGAAAAAGTGAAAAGATAGAGAAGTAAAGGAACACAAAAAAAATACATCAAATCGATTGACCATTTTATCTGTCCTTGTTAGTGATGTAAAATCATCTTGCTGATGCAGGTCAAGCTAGATGTGAAACCGTTGACATAATTGATAAACCGTAACGGATAAGCCGCATGCTCCGTATTTAAATTCCACGAACGCGACAAGTACGGTTTCGATTAAGAAAACACAAAAAAAAAAATTGGTCGTAGGATGGTACAGTAATAATGTCGTTATTTTCAGCGAGGAGATAACCAAAAGAAGGCGAGGCAACGTACGAATCCGAGGAGGTTGACGAATTCGCCGTAGTGCTGGTGGCCGCTGTTCCTCTTGCCGCTGACGATCTCGAGCAGCAGCACGCCGAAGCTGAACACGTCGGACTTGACCGAGAAGATGCCCTCCGACGCGTACTCTGGAGCCATGTATCCACTGCGTACGTAAACCACCGGAACAATTAATACCCATCTGTTAAGTACAAAATACACTCGACCTTTATCTTGTAAAAGACAGTACAAAACACCTGAAGAGAGCATCACCATAGCTTAATTAATTTTGCCCCGCTGGCCCGTTGACATGCTAATAATCAATACGAGTATACAAGTACTGCTATATACAAGTACCGGTATATCCGTTCCATAATAAATATATCTCTATGAGATTTGCTCCGGTCCAACAAAAGTATCTCGAGGTACCGATAACTCGAGGTACCAAATCATTTCTTAACATTGGATCTAGCTGAGTAGGATATGTATTATTAGATCCAACGATTATAAATGACTTGGTACCACGAGGTACCGGTACCTTGAGATACTTTTTGTTAGTTTTTATTGGAGAAGTAAATCTCTATCTCTATAGTTCGCTTGCTATTATAGTACCTTGAAATGTACATTGAGATACCAAAAAATTTAGTGTAAAGAGATTTACTCCGGTCTAAAAAAAAGTATTTCGAGATACCGGTACCTGGAGGTACCAAATCATTTTCCACCATTGGATGTAGTTGAGTAGGATATGCAATGTTAGATCCAACGATCAGAAATGATTTGGTATCACGAGATACTTGGACTGAAACAAATCTCTCTTAAAAATGGTCTATTACCAAACATATATAATACTACGCTATATATCATCTTCATTATCTATAAATTTTTTAGTTTTGTATGGTACTAGGAGTTTGCATATTTGCTAGTGCAAAATTTGACAAAACTATTAAATTATTTACTGTAAAATCTAGTACGTATCAATATTTTTCTAAAAGTACTTAAACAAAAATATACTCTCTCTTTCCTTAAATGTTTGACACCGTTAACTTTTTTTTATATATGTTTGACTATTTGTCTTATTCAAAAAATTTACATAATTATTAATTATTTTTATATCATTTTATTTATTGTTAAATATACTTTTATGCATATAAGTAGCTTTATATATTGATAAAAAATTTAAAGAAGACGAATAGTCAAATGTTCATAAAAAAATCAACGGGGTCAAATATTTAGGGACGGGGTTGTATTATGTTATTCTTACTAGGTGCCGACGACTCTGTTGGTGTTGGCCTCGGTCATGTTGGAGACGAAGATCCTGGCCATGCCGAAGTCGGAGATCTTGGGGTTGAGGTCCCTGTCCAGCAGTATGTTGCTGGCCTTGAGGTCGCGGTGGATGATGCGCACGCGGGAGTGCTTGTGCAGGTAGAGCAGCCCCTGCGCCACGCCCTCGATGATGTGCAGCCGCTTCTTCCAGTCCAGCCGCGGCCCTTGCTCCTGGTCTACGCATGCATTTTGTTATGCATACGAAAACGACGGAGTAAAAATAGATTAGTAGATAGATTGAGGGATCAGTAAAACGTTTGACGGTAACACGTTCTTTTGACACGTTTGCTCCGATGAGTTAAGTGGTCTACAATTTCGCCTTTTCTCTTTTTTTTTTTTACTTGACGTCGATAGACTCTGCATTTTCATTTGTTTTTTTTCCTAATACTCCCTCTATTTCATAATTCCCTCTATTTCATAATACAAGATGTTTAACTTTTATGCATGCAATGTTTAATTATTTGTCTTATTTAAAAAATTATAAAAATATTATTTATTTTGCTTGCGACTTACTTTATTATGAAAAAAACTTTAAGCACGACTTGTCATTTTTCTGTATCGATACTGTGGAGTAAATTTTTAAATAAAACGAATGATCAAACGTTATAACCAAAAAAATTTAAACTTCTTACATTACATTATAAAACAAAGGTAGTATCATATTCATGAAACATCTTTTGAAACATAACTACGTGTAGGTGTACAAGTACAACTTTGATGTTGTAACTGTTTGTGTTTATATAACAATGCTTTATGCAAGAATAGAGAGAATATATCGTACCGAAAATGAAGAAGTCGAGGCTTCTGTTGGGCATGTACTCGTAGACCAGCATCTTCTCCTCCTCCTGGACGCAGCATCCCACGAGCCTCACGAGGTTGGTGTGCTGCAGCTTCGCGATGAGCTGGATCTCGTTCTTGAACTCCTTCAGGCCCTGCCCCGACTGCGCCGCCAGCCTCTTCACGGCTATCTCAGACCCATCAGACAACTCACCCTGAAGAAAAGATGGCACGCAAAAATAAAATCACGCAGGTTAGCATCAACCACTCGCATTTTCGTCAAGATTGGATGCAAATGTCAAAATTGGAGGCAAAATATCGGTATCCAAATCCATGATCCGGCTTGCCTTGTAGACAGGTCCAAATCCACCCCTGCCGAGCCTGTGATCTTCAGAGAAGTTGTCAGTGGCAGCGGCCAGGTCGTAGAAGGCGTAGAGCGTGAAATCGGTGCTGCTCTCCTCGATCCTCCAGAGCTTCAGTGCCTCCTCTGTCTTGGAGCTGTTCCTGGAATGTGCTTCCAGCTGCCGGTTCGTCTTCCCTGTGATGAAGAAATTCGGGCATTGCTGTGGTTAATTGAGCACTTGTGATGCTGGAATGGAGGGAGAAAATGATGTTTGATTTTTTGGGGGGAGGATTAGCGCCATGGTGTTACCATCTCCTTTTCTCAGTCTTTTCGTCAGTATAAAGCAGCCGGCCAGCATAAGACAGAACACCGTGATTGACACGCACAGAACGATAATTAAGGTCTTCCTATGGTTGGTTCCTGCATAACAATGAAGAAAATTAGTAGTGATAATGCAGTGATTGTTGTAGAAAAAAAATTAGTGGGCTGAGAGCGCACACCACCGTCTTATGAGCTCACAAACAAAATGACATTAATAATAATAATATGATTAGTCTTCCAGCTCAAACAAAAATGACATCAATAATAATAATAATATGATTAGTCTTCCAGCTCAAACAAAAATGACATCAATAATAATAATAATATGATTAGTCTTCCAGGTCAAATAAATTTATGTAGTAAATCTATATATCTATAACTTAATACTCCACTAGTTATGTACTCCGGAAAATCTAACTATTGAATACTTATATTATATTTATTACAACTGTAGATTTTTGTTAAATACTAATCCCTCCTTCCACAGTATAACACTTTTTAGTCCTATGGATATCAATAAAATTATACATGTATACAAACTGTATGCATTGATTAATGGATAAATCTGACAGCTGTAAAATCTTACAATATGGAAACTAGAGGACTAGTTAAATGAAATATGACATCATGCAGTACTCTTCAGTTTTAGTTTTTGTAAGATCTAATATTTTCAAATTTTAAAATTATTAAATAAGGGTTACTTCCATATTATATAAATGTAATTAATAATTGTCAACACATAATTGATATGGATTGTTAATTTAATCTAAGGTGCAATAATTTGGAAAACAGCAAATGTATTTAAAGGCTTAATATTTATAACAACAACAATGATAACCAATGTACTATTTTTATTTTGAATAATTTGTTCGTAGAAGAAATGGTCGTGGATGCCTTACCATTGCTTCCGGTTGGTGAGGGTGCGGCGTCTTGCAGCCCAATCCTGACGTCCGGCGTGCCGGCGTAGAACTGGTAGCTCTCGTACCGGAAGTTGCACCGGACGCCGAGGATGCGGCCGCCCTGCCGGCCGTCATACCACTGCCGGTTCTGCTCCTGGAGGCCCTGGAAGCAGTGCCAGCACTGCGCCGGCGAGAGGTCCGGCGTGCACTGCGCCAGGCCGTACACCGTCGGCAGCTGCGGGTTGACGAACATGACGGCGCTGGCGTAGCGGCGCACGGAGGAGTTGTAGGAGCCGTACATGGCCATCTCGCCGAAGAGGGTGCCCACCAGCGAGAGGAAGAAGCTCCGCGTCGTCGCGTTCCGGCCGTCCCACCCGAAGTAGGTCGACGCGTTCACGTCCAGGGCGTTGATCACCGGCGAGTTGTCGTCGGGGCGCGACAGGAAGTCGTCGCCGGAGTAGCGGAGGACGCAGAGGTCGTGGTAGTAGGTCGCGTCCCTGTCCCAGCCGCAGAGCGCGCGCAGCCGCTGGAACGCGCCGGAGACGCAGGCAGAGCACGCGCCGGCGTCCCTCATGTCGCCGCGGCAGAGCGCCAGCCCGAACACCCTGTCCGGCGTGGCGCCGACGGCCGCCGACGCGAACAGCGACCGGGACGACGACGCGCTGGCGGGGAGCTCCACGGCAAGAACCTCCAGGTTGCGCCCGAAGCCGCTGCCCGCCGTGTAGTTGCCGAAGGTGCCATTGCACGAGTACTCCGTGTAGGCGCCGGTGACGGCGACGGCGAGCGGCGAGCACAAGAAGAGGAAGAGGAGGAAACGTGCAGCCCACAACATGGCGGCGGTTCTCTCTGATTGCTTACGAATGGAAGAAGAGAAGATTACTGCTTCTTTCTCGGCTTCTCCATAGTTTTATGGCTCTTAAGTCAAAGGGCTTGAAGATGGTGGTTGGCTGGCAAGATGGAATTTCGCCCCTGATTATTATTTTTGTTGGATTAGTCAAATCATCAGGCTGCTGCTTTGTTGCTGAATATATTTGCTTTTACCTTCTTCTGAAACCGAATTGTTGTGCTGAAAATTGACTCGTAGATTGGCCTCAACTGAAGATTCGATGTTGCTGCAGAACCTGGTAGATGATAATATGAAATAAACATCTGTACCGCGTGGTCTGCACTGCATATTTTTTCTATGATCAACTCGTCGAATGTTGGCGGACGCAATTAAATTTCTGTTGTTCTTAGCCTGACGTACATACGTCCTGGTTATCTGTAAACAGTTACAGGCTCGCGTCAGCAATCATCAAGGGCTCAATGGTGCCAATGCCCTTACACGAGACTTATCTGTGATGAGTGCTGCAGATAAGCATCAGTACGTGCATCACGGTGCAATGAACTGCAGCTGCATTTTTGGAAGTTAAAACGGTAGAAAATTGGAAGAAAGGGAAACAATCTGAAGAACCCCTGTAGCCTGTAGGGGTGTGAACGCCGGCGAGCACTGCAAACTGGAACGATGCAGATGATGATGATGATGGTTAATCTAATGGTCGCATTTAGGTTATTGTCCGATGACGCGTTTGATTGCGCTCGCCACACTAGCCGTTCTTTGACCTTACCATGACATTACACAGTATACTACTTGTTGAATGATTTCAACAGAGGACATCACCGTCTGGCCCAGTGCAACTGTTTTCAACAGAGGACATCACCGTCTGGCCCAGTGCAAAGGAACGGAGGCATAATCGCTTGGAAAGAGTTTTTTTTTACCGTTTTTGAAAAAGTACATCTATATATCATATTTTTCAGCATAAAAATTTAATGCATTGAGATACAATTTACCTCAAGATGTTAGAATGTTTCAAAAACAAAACCTTTCAAAAAGAATGTTTTACTATTTTTTTTACCTCAGGTACTTTTTGAAAATGGTAAAAAAAAACTCTTTGGAAAATGGACAGTAGATGGGGAATATTTTGCTAAATTAGCCTACATAATGCAATTATAGGGCACACGGCAAATTTGCCTGGCTTTCCATGGTCAAATTAGAGAAAATTGCGCAAAGTGGTTACATGAGAGAAGAGATAAATCGTCAAGCCTATTATTTTCCAGAGCTCTTTCTTAAATCAAGTATGCAATAAAGGGGAGAATTGGATGTAACAACCAGGTCTAATGTCAATGGCTTCTCAACATAAATGATTTTAAGAAGGCTTAGCCACTTGATAAGTATTTAGAACGGAGATGATTGAAAAGCAGTACATCTTTTTATTTCAATCTGATTTATACATGCTGGAACTTACAGAAGGATCAAAATAGTTGCAGGTTTGGTAATTATTATCATGGTTTACAGCAGGCAATTAGGAAATTCAAGATGGGTGCCCATCAGAGCAAGCCAGCGTTGAATAGTTGTAACATTTTTTGGCTACCAATCTCTGTTATCTTTGGGGCAATCTTTTGGCTTTTTCAATGGCATATTTGTAAACCAAAAATAATTTATTTTATATATATATATATGTATGTATGTATGTATAGAGGTGTTTCTGCACCTTAGACGTAAAGCGAGTAGCTACATCTGGTAGTAGGATAGAGACTTCCTATATATATATATATATATATATATATATATATATATATATATATATATATAGCTACACCTGGTAGTAGGATAGAGGCTTCCTCTATATATATATATATATATATATATATATATATATATATATATATATATAGCTACACCTGGTAGTAGGATAGAGGCTTCCTCTATATATATATATATATATATAGGAATATTAGATACTACTAATGGGTAGTTACTCTCACCATTATTGGGTTTGATTATTGGGTTTGGATCCAATATCATGTGTTTGCTCCGGATGGAAATCAGAAAATATCAAAATACAAAAGATCGTTGCTGCTCCGTTTTATTCGCTTGTTGCTGTTCCTCTTTTTTCTCCAGATTGTTCTCTTTGTTCGCTCCCTTTTTTTTTTGCAGGAACAGAACGTCGCTGCTAATCTTTCTCCGCCGCTGCCATCACGATCCCTTCCCCTCTCCCTGCTCCGCCACTGTCAGTACGAACCCGCGGTCGACGCTCCCGCATGGGCTTCTCGCAGGCGAACCTGCTCCGCTGGAACGACTGCTTCGACATGGAAGCCCCCACCTCTTCTTTGTTTGGCATTTTTTTTTGTAGAAAAGATCGTCGCTGCTCATCTTGCTCCGCCGCTGCCATCACGATCCCTTCGCATCCCCCTGCTCCGCCGCTGTCAGTACGAACCCACGGTGGACGCTCCCGCATGGGCTTCTTGCCGGCGACCTGCTCCGCCCAAACGGCTGCTTTGCCACGAAAGCCCCACCCCCATGCCGGTTGGGATTTTGTTTGTCTTCTCTTATACATCTTTATTTTATTTTCTTGTGTTCTTGCACAGTTTTAGCTACAAAAAGTTTGTCTTGTCGCAAATTTTTAAGTTTTCTATTGTTGTGTTTGCAGCTCTTTTGTAGTCCAGGAGGACATGGAAATGTGTCAGACGCCGGCGTCGGCCATGGCGGCAAAGATGCAAGGGGTGGTGGTTCTAGTTCTGTTTTCACTAGAGCCCTCCATGCTGCTAGAGCCAAGAAGATGTATCAGAGCAAGCCTCATGTTACTAGATATTCAAACACCAAAAGAAAAACCAGCAGAATCAAGGGGAAAAAATCAGACCAAGAAAAAATTTACACCAGATGTTCTCCTGCCAATACTTTTGATTTGTTTCTGGAGCTTGGAGAACAGCAAAAGGAACTTGTGATGGAGATGTGTTTTGATGGTTTGTTGAGCATGAGGCTGACTAAACTGAACAAGCAATTTGGGGCATGGTTTCTATCGAAGCTTGACCCAACAAGGTGCACTCTGTTTGCTAGAACAAGGCATGAACTGCATATGACGTGTGAGGATGTCAGCCTAGTGTTGGGAATCCCATGTGGACGAAAGCAGATTTGGCCTGCAATAAAAAATCAGGTTACTGATGTGAAGGAGTATATTAGCCATATTTTTCAGAAGGATTCTTTTGATGGTTTAACCATTCTAGATGTTGAGAAGGTTTTGTCAAAAAGTTTTAATAGGAAGATGACTGTGCACGAACAGATTGTATTCAAGACAGCATTTGTAATCTTTGTTGTCACAAAATTCTTGGCTCCCCGTTCTGCAAACAATCACATCTCAATAAGGTAGATGAAGCCTTTGCTTGATGTAGACAACATTCATGAATACAACTGGGCGAGCTTTGTATTGGATGAGATTAAAGATGCAGCGGCAACATTGCAACACAAGATTCATCTACATCAACGGTTGCATTATCCTGCCTCAGGTTTGTTTACAATAATAGACACAACACCATTCTCCATCCGTAGATAGGATTGATGTATTATTTTCGTGCTTTTATACTTTGTTTTAGTTTCTATATTAATTATCCATGTTCTCATTGTATTATTTTTTTACTACTCAGTTATTTTACCTAGACAATCTGGATTTCGGGAAGGACACTCCCATGAATGGTAGTTTCCCCGGATTGCTTCTTACAGTGATTCCATGGTAGTATAGTTCATTGAAAAGGATGTAGTTCTCAAGAACCGAAAACCTTTACCTATATATGGGAAGACAAAGGTAAAATGTAGTAGAATATAAGAATTGTCTTTATTTTGATATTTCTGATTTGCTGACAGTTCAACCCATTGTATTTATTTTGTTGTTAGTTGCGTAACCATCGTGAGGTAAACCAAAGCCATGCATGGCTCATGGATGCAACAGAGGTGCAATTGAATCTATATAATTTAAGAATTTGAGTTGTTTTTAGTATGATTTTGAATTGTCGCAATTTCTTTTAGGTACCTAAGGCGAGTCGAAGCTACAACCCTGGGATGGACTTCGAACCCCCGAGCTTTGATCTAGG
This sequence comes from Oryza brachyantha, assembly GCF_000231095.2. Lineage (NCBI taxonomy): Eukaryota > Viridiplantae > Streptophyta > Magnoliopsida > Poales > Poaceae > Oryza > Oryza brachyantha. The sequence goes on along the minus strand of NC_023169.2, from coordinate 12,977,406 downwards.
CTTGTCTCAAGACATCAATGAAGCAGAAGTGGTAGAATGTACCCCAGGGCACGAAACCTCCAACTTTGGGGGTGTCTGTGAGAAAGCAGAAATTGATGAAATGCAGAGAGTAAAATCCATCGAGGAAAACAAGATAGATCAATCAACCGCCAAGATTGGACAAGACCTTGAAAAATTAGGAGACCAGTTTGTTTTGCATGTTACTCCGATTTCACAAAAAGGAGGTACGAATACAAGAAATATAGTTTAGTTTTTAATCTTTCACATTTCAAATCTTCTCGCTACAATCCTTCTGTCTCACATTAGGGCATCATGCATCAAAACACATCAGTTGCTCACCACACTCTATGTTAAAAGAGATCAGTGGGGCAAGGATTTTCATGCGTGAGGAGTATGCATGTACAAAATTACCACCTAAATCCAAGAGGAGAATTATCGGTGGTCCTTCCGATATCTTATTAGATCGACCAAGGAGGCTGGTCAAACCAAGTCAGAAAGTGAAATCCCCATTTATGTGCAAGCAACATACATTTGTCAAGCACGACCTGAAAGCAATTGATGATTTGTTCAAATACGCAACCTCGATATCGGAAGCAGAATCACTTAAGTAACTTTAGTTATGCTTACTGTCACCATTTTTCCTCTTTCATCACCTTGATTACTAAAGTTGTCGCATATAACAGGAAAATCTGGGTGCACATCTCTCAGCCTGTGCCAATGTCTCTAAGCGTACATGATATCCAGCAAGAAGTAAGGCTAGATTTGCAAATGGAAGATGAAACATTCAATATTGCTGTTCAAGTTTTAGCTGCTGATGAGGTACATAGATTTGGATGGACAGATTTTGTCGGTTGGAGGCATTTTGTAAACCAGGATTTTGCAATAAGTTGCTGCTGTCGCTCTCACCTTATTTAGCTATCCACGTTTTCTAATATACAACCCTGAACCCTTGAACGTAGATGTATGCAACTGCCGGTGATGACCTATGGAACACAGAGGATCATATCCCATATTTCAAAGATGACTCTTTGATACCATACGATGTGCCTAATTGTAAATTTGTATGTCTTACATCTGTAGCTCAAAACATCTAGAATTCCAGTTATAAATATGTATACTAACAAACTAGCTCTTCTATCGGTAATTTTCAGATTTTCATCCCTCTTCTGCAACCTATGCACTATTCTCTCTATGCTTTTGATTTGGAAAACCGGAAGCTATGCATTCTCGATCCATTGAGAGATGAAAATAAAAAAAACCCATGATACAGCAGAAAGACACTCTAAAACAAAATTTCACATTGCAAAGGCTCTGAAGGATTGTATGAGGCTTGCATTTCCTGATTGGGATGAAGACATTCCAAGTTGGGATACAGAGTGTCCTTCCACCATCCCAGCCATACAAAACAGGTTGTCATGCAGAATCCTTATTTTAATAAGAGCATATGCATTTATATTTTTAAATGGACACTAACATGACAAAGTATAAGGCTGGATTGCGCTTTTCATGTGCTCAACTACATGAGAAATTGGGATGGATCACGCCTTGTCAATCCCCCCTTATCTGTGAGTGTTTTTTTAATCATTTGTAATCTTCTAATTCTCGGTTTAATCCTTTTTTCCTAACACAAAATTCTTTTGGGTAATATCAGGATCCAACTAAGCTTCGAAAGGATTTTCTAATCAACTTGTTGTCGTTCAAGAATAACGAGGCCATCCTGCCAGACTTCGTCATTCAATGCCTAAAATTATCTAAGAGGATTTAATCAAATAATGCTAGCAAACTACAATAAAGAAGCCTAATGGTCTCAATCTTTGTTTGTTTTAAAATTTTAAATTTATTGTAGAATATAAGTAAGTCAAGCAATAACTTACCATCGGTGTTTACTGCTTTTATATACAGACTCTGGTATTGTAATCACGCATATGTTCTTCTGCACAAACAGAACAATCTAAATAAATATTTCTACTCCATGCAATTAGCAAAAACAAGCATTTTCTGCCCATAATCATTTCTGCTCCATGTACAGCAATAAGCAAAGGGACTAGTGGTGATTTAGTTGGAATGGTGGTGGCCTAGTATGTTGCATTTCATTTCTTTCCTTCTCTGACATCTATTTTCATATTACTGATGGGTTAGTTAGGATGAATTCGAACTGCCCAAAATCTTAATTAGCTGGAGCTATGCGATGCTACCAAAACGAGGAAAATAAGCAGAAACATCTACACAGTTATTTCTGCTCCAACAAATAGCAGATCTGAACTTAAGTAATGACAGATAATGCTCGCACAGGTTTCCTTCTTTTTAATTGATAGACCACTTGACAGTACCTAGTTAGTACAAACAAGTATTGCATCCGTGAACATTGTTGTACATGTTGTTTCATGTGGAGATTAAAGCTCATATAACTACAGAACTGATTCTTAGTTTGCCAGGATAGCAAATACCAGACGTGTCTCAACATTTCATCAATTTCAGCACAGAGACATAAACATCCTAATAGGTTTTTCTGCTCTAACAATTAGCAGAGACAACTCCATTCTATGTACAACAGATAATTTCTTTGTTCTAGAGTTAATTCATCATATTTCCTACATCCTCTTGTACGTAGACTCACGACCACATGTAGTTCTATTGTGCCCATTTTGACCACAAAGCTTGCAGTACCTTTTTTGCTTTGTTTCCTCAACTGACCTGTTGTCAATTACTATCTTTCTCTTCTTCTTTGCCTTGCTAACAGTTTCCCCCATTGACTTGAGTCTGGTACTCTTCGGTCGACCTCAACCTCTTCTATTTTTAGTGGGAGTATGTCGTTTTCATTAGCTTTAGTCATGCCTTGTTCTTCGAATTTATCATCTCCAGACTCTTCCTCTTCGGTGTGGTTAGATGTTCCATTCTCTGCTTCGAAGCTGTCATCACTCGAAGACATGTCAATAATTGGTTTCTTTCCTACCCTTCTCCCACAACAACCACCGTCAGACTTATTTTCAGCTTGTGAAGTAGACATCACCTTTAATTCACCAAGTAGCTTACTCAAAACTTCTACCGTCTTCTCATAAGTTTCTGCACTAGCACCACCAAACCTTAACACATCAAGTGCAGATTTGTGAAGGACAGTGCTCCTATATGTTCTTGATGTTGCTGCCTCCTTATCCTCCAGGTAGTACTCTTCCAAATGCTTTGGAATTATGTTTCTAGCATCCTTTGTCCACCTCTTCATAATGTATCTATGAGGAATTTCTGTGAAGCCATACTGCACCATAACCTGCAAAAATCAAAAAGTATTGAGGCAGTACATCTTACATGTATTATATTTATATATTTTTTTGTTTAAATGGTTCAAACTTACTCTAATAATATGGGAGCAAAGGATTCCCAAGTGCTCGAAAATTTTGCAACCACATAACATTTCCTGTGTAGCCATGTCAACCTGAACTTCAAACATTTTACCACCCCAACTTTCCAAGGCTTCATCACCAATATGTATTAGCTGCAGAACACGATCATCGGTAGTTTGGTTCACCATATATGAAAAACTTTTCTTGAATTGTTCCTTGAACCTAGAAAACGCTCCCCTGGTGTACACCGTAGATGCATGCTTCTCAAAGGGAGAGGTAGTTAACGTTGATACCTTCTCCTAAACATTCATCAATTAAGTTTGCTTATTAGAATAGAAGTATGAGGCAATACAATTTCACTGGTTTAACTTACAACAAGTTTGTGAAAAAAAAACTTACATTGAAGGTGTCATGCTCCTCGGCATCTTCCTCTTGAATCCTATCATTGAAGAAATTCTCATACCTTCTAGAAAAACCATTGAGTGAAGACGAAGGTTTGATGTACTTCTTCAGAACATGATTCATGCTCTCACTTCTTTGCGTAGTTGACATTCTAGCAAAAAAATGTCCCCTGAAATAAGCAGGAGCCCAACGTTCTTTCATGTCCCACATTCGACGCAGGTAAACACTGGACTCTAGGTTATACTTCTGCACTAAATCTGACCAAGCCCTCAAAAACTCTTCTATTGATTGGGGTTCATTCAAAACCTTAAGAAACTCCTCTTTGAACTTGTTTCTCTTACTGTAAATGTTCCCTAGGTTCTCTTTTGCATTCTTCAGTACATGCCACTTGCAAACTCTATCGATCGATTTTGGCCACACTTCTCTGATTGCTACCTCCATTTGATGGCAATTATCTAAAAGTACAATTATAGATTATTGCTTATTAGAAAATGCAGAAACATTGATGAAACTTTACATTGAAACTTACAGAAGAATACAAACATATATTGCACCTATTAGAATCGCTGATGGTGTATTCCCATGCATTGCCTCTGTAAAAGTTTGGAAAAGCCATTTGAACGCTTCAACTGTTTCTTCCCTCAACAGAGCACATCCAAAAATTGATGTCTGGAAATGGTTATTCACTCCAACAAATATTCCAAATGGCATGTTGTACCTATTAGTCCGGTATCAAAAGTGATAGCATCATCAAAATGCTCAAAATTTATCCTAGACAGGGAATGACACCAAAAAATGTTTTTGATCCTTGAAGCCCCATCTACCTGAATGTTGTAAAAGAAATTCTTGCTACGGCATTGCATTTCTCTGAAATGATTTAGTGTCTTCTGCACGTCCTTGCTACTCTCATCTCTTCAGATGGCATAGGCCATTCTTGTCATTGATCTCTTTGTGAAGGGTGTTAACGATGGACCTCCGTGCATTGCAGAAACCAAGCCATACATAGCTGTAGGTGCCATCCCTGAATCTACCATCTCTTCTATGCTCCTCTTTGTACCTTCAGCAATGAAATTATGAAATCTGAATTGTTAGGTATGCCTCAAGTCCCGTTTCATCACATGGTTATGCTCACTAGTGAATGCAGAAACCCTCCAATTTTGATTTTCAGAGGATCGATTAATCCTAAGCATAGGCCTACAACCAATCCTAGTTGGGTTCCCAATGACAGACTTGTCTCTCCCCTACATACATGTCAACTATAATTCCTTAATGAATCTAACTATAATAAGAAAACCATGAAAAATGCTACACTGTATAATCAAATGATTTCCCCTAAATTTTCTGCACTTAATTTTAAAGATGATATGGAACTGACGAAGGTAACTACGAAAATTACCTGACGGATGCAGCAAAACTCCTGCATTGACTTCATTCCTCCCTCCTTATACCTGCACTTAGATCTCCTGATACCAAAACCATAGAATCTAGCATACAAATTGTAGAATGCATATCCGTCAGATTCATCTTCAAAGGTTTGACCAACCGTTGGCACCAAAATTGCATGATCTCGATATGAAATTGGAATCTGATCATTCTCTTTCTCCCTGTCGAATACAACCCTTCGAAAAATTAAAACCACAACATATATAGTTCTTTCAGAGCAAATATTACCATATATTATTAACTACAAGAAGGTGAAAGTATTTAATTACATTTCTACGGGTTCGGCGACTGCATCCTCCAGACTCTGGCAGCTTTGATGATTCATGTTCTCATTTCTACAGAAAAGACAGTTATGTTAGGGACATCGACACCGTATTGCATTAATTAAGAGAAAGTGGGTGTATCTAATTACCTATCCAGCGGAATAATTGACATGGGTTCACCTTTCTCCCATGGCTCGCCTCCTCGCACTGCTGGTCTCTGCTACATCATTCTCCACTTCCGCCCACCGAATGTTTCTGCTTGACCACACCGTCGACAAATGATTTGTTGCTGTCGAAATCGACTTCTGCCGCCATTGCGAAATAACTTCCTAGCTAGTCTCACGGGCTTGCATGCATGCAGAGCGAGTTGATCGGTCTGTTTTTTTTTCTGCAACATTCGGTGGATTCTTTTTTTTCTTCTATGATTGCACTAAAACCCAATACCCGTTATACGGTAAACTCTAGCTGATAGGTGTCACATGCTTAGTGTAGGAGTAGTTACTCCTGGTAGTAGGATAGTATATATATATATATATATATATATATATATATATATATATATATATATATATATATATATATATATATATATATATATATATATATATATATATATATATATATATATAAGCCTCTATCCTACTAACAGGTGTAGCTACTCTCTTCACGTCTAAGGTACAGAAACACCTCCATACATATTTCTGCTCTCTTCGAACAGAAAGTATAAACTGTATACATATAATTGTATCATTCATATGAGATTTAACATTGTCTATACTTTCTGTTGGGTGAGAGCAGAAACATCTATGAAAGTATTTTTCATCATGAACGTAAAGGGAGTAGCTACACCTGGTAGTAGGATCTAATTTTCATATATATATATATATATATATATTTATTGATCTAAAAGTTAAGGCTGAAAAATAAACTACAATAAAAAAGCTACAAAACCAACTACAAAATTCAAAATTGGCCAATAAACATAAGCAGAAGCGAACAGACGACGACGGTGTTTGATTGTTAGAATTATATATTGTGCAATCTCTTGCTGGTGCATCTTTGCATACGTTCTTTGTTTGAATTCTCTAAATAGTAAGGATCATGGAAGCAATATTCAAGTCAATCACCAAACAAAAACAAGTCAAAATGATCAAAGAGACGGTAAGCTCCAAGGTTGCAACATAGACGGGTATTACAGAAAAGAAATGGAAAAAAAAAAGGAAATCATGACAGTACATATGTTCCAACTTCCAAAACATTAGTTATCTGTATATACGAATTACGTGTAAATTCTCGGACAAACAAGCATGCCACGTGGCACGGTAAAAATCAAGCTTTCGCTTCTAGCCTGTGAGCCTGTCGGATTTGCTTGCTGCTGCTGCTACCACCACCGCTTCTTCTTTCTTATTTCCGGTGCTTTCATGTTCTTTCTAGAGACTGCAGTGCACTGCTACCAGTAATACACTGAGCTGCAGTGTGTAGGTGAAAGTGAATTAATAAATTTTGAGGGACAGATGGCCCACAAGACCTGTTGAAACATCACTTAAATATATTATATAGAATATATATAGCAAACTTATGCACCTATAAATAAAGGCTAAAACACTAATATATTCATTGTTTAATCAAATTCAACACAATTATCTTACTATAATTACTTTTTCTGATATACTTATTTCTTACTTTTATAAAATTAAATGTAATTATTATTTAGAAATGAACTTATTTAGGACAAGCTAAATTGGATGAAAATGATTGGAACATCACTAATTTATTTGGAACTTGACACAAATATTAATAAAGTAGGTGCCTTAACACATATTAAGAAAGCAATTGAGAATGATTAAATAGAGATTGTGATTGATTGAGAAGAGAATACATATTAAAAAGGTTAATGACGAATCACTATCACCCTTACAGTATCGTTTGGGTTTATGCTTATAAGTCAAATTTAAAGTTATAATCTTAATTTTAAAGTTGATTTTAGGGTATTTTTCATCATATTTTATTTTTCAGTCACTTTTCAATCCCTATAAACACATATTGTTTGAATGTTATAGGCGAGTTTTAGACCCCTGTAGAGATCATAGAAATCAGATAAGCTTTTATTTGATATTTTAGAACTCCATTTACAGTGAACAACTTGAAAAAAATATATAATAGACTCAATAAATCTAACCCATTTGCACGCGGCAAAGCCGCGCTTGCTTTCCAGTTCAGCTCATACAGTCAAAAGACCTCTCAGTGTTAACACATGACATGAAGCTTAACTAGCATAGTGTAAACACCAGTGGAATAAAACAAGGCATAACCTTCAGAACTACAGGACATACCTTCCAAAAGGCCAGCTCACCTACCATCTACTCTGTAATTTGACAGTAGTCTTCAAAACAACACAAAGAAAGAGGCATCAGCCAAGTAAAATAAAAGAGAACTACATAATTCATATTAGAGAATGGCTGATCTACTCGATGCCTGATTCTCCTTAGGGCAATAATATGTTTTTGCAGTAACAAAAGTGGAGCCTGACCTATGCATTTGGGACATTAGCCCCAACAGCTAAAGACTCGGAGAACAGTGGAACATATGGTAGAAATGGCAGGCAGGACTCATGTCCGAGACCGAGAGTCCGTATAACACGCACTTCCTTGCGATCCATCTCATATGCCATCAACTTGCTAGGCACGGCCCGAACCATTGTGCTTCGTGCCAAAATCAATCGTGCCGGTCCGGTCCGATTTGCTCACCGTGCCGGCACGCGAGGGTGATGCCACGGCTCAAGCCCAGCCCAAAAGCATATCGTGACTGTTTGCGCCGTGCCGGCCCAAGTACGGCCCAGTACAGGTTATCTAGTCTATTGTCGTATTGTCATATCATATTACGGTGATCCATTCATCAAAGGCATTAAGCCACCAATATCGTATCGTGTCGAAGCACCGAATTAGAGGAATCGTAATATCGACAAAGTGATTGCGTCTGTATAAGTACGTGGCATTGTCCGTGAAACAGACATGTCGAGTAAAACATGAATATAGCATTAACATAACCAATGTCCTAGAAATAAAATCGACCTATTGTGAAAGCATGGTCCACAAAGAAAATTAGCCTGACGTGAATGTTTCGTGCCTCTTTTAGATCGTGTCGGCCCAAGCCTGGCCTAATGACCGTATCGTGTCGTGCTGCCCAACGTGTTTGTGTTCCAGGCCCAAGCTCGACCCGTGGTCATGCCGTGCCTTGCCCGACCCAATTCGTGTTGGACCGTGCCGTGCTTTCTGTCGTGCCAAACCATCGTGCTTTGGGCCGGCCCAGGAAAGCATGGCCCAATTCCTAGCTCTAGTCATAGCCTAATTGATATTCCTCAATTCCAAATAAGTCCAATGACCTAACGGTACGTTTTAAGATCCAATTATCTGTATCATAGTCTTCAAGAATCCAAACTGACAGTTTGGAGCCATCAGCTAGATCAACAAAAGCACATAGGTGACCCTGAGCTTGATGAATTACGAAAACATCACCATCACGATCCGGTAAAGGAATTGTCCGCCATTTCTTGCCCTCCATGTCAACCACCGCAATATCAAAAGGTGTGACAGAATGCAGAAAACCATTAAGGAAAACGCTTCTCCCATTGACTGAATTACGAATAACAGTGTCATCAGGCCATCCACTTTCAAGGAGGCTCCACAATCCAGTTTCCGACGAATAGATCTCCACCCCTACGACGGATTCATTTTCATCTTCGACATACTCAAGCACATGGAAATGCGACGAGATGGCTGGATCAAAACATAAGCAGGCAACATGACCCATTCCTTGGTCGCAGGATTGCCTGGTTCAGCACACTCGGGACCTGCCAACTTGGTATTCAGCAACATTGCCTGGTTCTCATCGTGGTTGGCATCTGGCAACATGACCCATTCCTTGGTCGCAGGATTGCACACGGCATAGTGGAACGGCCTGGCCCCATCAGACTGGGAGCAGCGGCAGAGCAAGAGGCCATTGCAGCAGTCCAAGACGATGACGTCGTCGCACCTGGGCAGGAAGGAGAAGGACGGGTAGATGAGAGGAACCCCTTTCCCGGTGACGTTGGTGAAGTGGTGCGCCGATTCAGGACAGCGCTCGACGTTGACGCTTCTGTAGAAGAAGCCGGATAGCGTCTGCGGCAGCTTCTTGCGGTGCTCGTGGTCGGCGATGAGTCTGCGCCAGGACCGGCAGACGCACTTGAATTGGCACACCGAGCGGATGGGGAGGCGGCGGACGATCTCGACGACGAGCTCGTAGGTGAGGCTGGCCGCCGGGTTCCGCCGCCTGCCGTAGAGATTCTCCATCGGCCCGCGCGGAGATCGTCAGCCTGCAATCCGTAAAGGGGGGATTCGCCGGCAAGAGCAGATCGATCAGGTGAACAGTGAGCAGATGGGGATTACTCCAACAAAACTTCAAAAATGGCAGAGAAACAAAATGCAGGCAACAAATCAGCGTAATGGGTTCGTCAATCCAGCGGCCAAACGAACTAATCGGAGAACTAGATAAGCGATCGATTGGGAACCTACAGATCAAGGCAGGCAGCTTAGCTGGGACTGGGAGGCAGCACGAAGCAGATTAGCTCAGCGTCGGCAGCCCCCGTGAGGTGCCGTGGAGCTCGTCGCACTGGCCGGCAACCTTAGCGCCCTCGCCGGTAGAGTGCATCCATTGCGCAGGCCACCGTGCGGCCGCCGGTCACAGGGGAGGAGCTAGAAGCGGCGGCGACGCAACCCTAGATGCCCCCCATGCTTTCGAGAAATTTAACAAAATGCCACTTCAATAGGAGTGGCTTTAACAAAATGCCACCCTCTACTGAGTTCTTATAAAAATGCCATCCATTTCTTAACAAAATGCCACTCTCGAGTATTTGAAGGGAGTTTAACTATTTGAATGACATCTCTTTAAATACCATCTTTAAAATTATCCTTACACAGTTGCCATCGGAGGGAGAAACATTCTTAACTATTTGCCATTTTCTGCCTCCGTGGCATGCCACCGTGGTACTACGGGAGGAGGAGCTCGGCAAGGTCGGCAGCGGATCCGACGGTGTGGGCGGAGGGTGTCACCGGCGCTTCGCCGGCGAAGGGCGGCGGATCGAGCGGCGTGGGGGAGGGCCATCGTTGGCACGAGGCGCTTATCCGGCGGCGTGGGCGGTGGATCCAGCGGCGTGGGGGAGGGGCGTCGCCGGCGCGAGGCGGTGGATCCGGCGGCATGGTCGGAGAGGCCTCGCCGGCGCCGGGCAGTGGATCCAGCGGCATGGTCGGAGAGGCCTCGCCGGCGCCGGGCGGTGGATCCAGCAGCGTGGGCGGAGGGTGTCGTCAACGCTTCGTCGGCGCTGGGCGGCGGATCCAGCGACGTGGGGGAGGGGCGTCGCGGGCGCGAGGTGGGCGGAGGGTCCTCGCCGGCACCAGGCGGCGGGCGACGTGCGCGGCGGGGCGTCGTCGGCACTTCGCTAGAGCTGGGCGGCGGATCCGACGACGTGGGGGGAGGGGCGTCGCGGGCGCGAGGCGATGGATGGGCGTCGCGGGCGCGAGGCGATGGATCCGGCGGCGTGGGCAGAGGGGCCTCGCCGGCGGCGGGCGACGTGCACGGAGGGACGTCGCCGGCGCCGAACGGCGGGCGACATGCGCGGAGGGGCATCGTCGACGCTTCCCTAGAGCTGGGCGGCGGATCCGACGGCATGGAGGGAGGGGCGTCACCGATGCTAGGCCTCACCGGCGTCCACGACGACGTCAACGAGAAGAGTTCGTCGGCAATGGAGGAAAAATAATGGAGAGATGAGGTAAGTCCGTAACTTGCGAGACCCATAAGGGTAAAATAGATATTGCATGCGCTCGTCCATGTGGCAGAAATGGCAAATAGTTAAGAACGTTTCTCATCGGATCCAATGGCAATTGTGTAATGACAGTTGTAAAGATGGTATTCGAAGAGATGTCATTTCTTATAGTGGCAAATAGTTAAATTCTTCGTATTTAAAGGGTATTTTGTTTTTTTCATCCAAAATAATTTGTGAAAGTACAAAAATACCTTGCTCTATTTAAAACCATGCAACCCCTTTTTCTGGTCTATCCGGTCTGTCCAGGACAGCAACAGAGAGCAAAAAATTAATTCTCAAGCAGCAGCATGCATTGAACTGATTTGCAAACACAAAAAAACAGCCATTGAACTGAATTGCAAACACAAAAAAATCCCAGGCATTCATCATCATCATGTAATAACAAATACATCGCATAGTATATCTCCCAACAACAATAATCATCAAAAATCAAAATCAACCATCTCATTCATCATCACATGATATCTCCCAACACTAATAATCAACAAAAATCAATCTCAACCATGCGTGGCGGCGGCTGCAGGGGGGACGGGGCGGCGGCTGCAGGGGACCCGGCGACTGAGGGGGGCCGGCGCAACGCCGGACGAGGAGGTGGCGTCTGGAGGGGGCACGACGATGTACTGGTGGAGTCGCCGGGGCGCGGAGGTCGGCCGCCGAGGCCGAGTGGGCGCGGAGGCCGGGGGAAGCGGCGTCCCCGGCGGGAGAAGACGGCGGTGGCGGTGGCAGATCGGCGGCGCTGGCTCGGCGTCGGCCTCGAGTCGGTGTGTCTCGGTGTGGTGTGGGGAGGAGTTCGATCTACTCCAGAGAGAAGCCACGATCTATTCAGAACAGAAGAGGGGTAATTTATACTTTTCGGGTATTTTTTATGCTAAAAAAATCAGAATACTCTTCAAATACCTGAGAGTGGCATTTTGTTAAGAGTCAGAGAAGGAGGGTGGTATTTTTATAAGAGCTCAGTAGAGGGTGTCATTTTGTTAAAGCCACTCCATAGGAGTGGTATTTTGTTAAATTTCTCCAATGCTTTCTGGGTTACCGCTCCTTCCCGTTTCATGATTCTTCTCGTGTAAGATACTCCCTCCATTCCATAATATAAGCCATAACCACCATTAACCTAAAAACCAACAAAGAGTTCTACCTTGCATGTATGCATGCATGTAATCTGATTGAATGTTTTAATGATAAAAAATGTGCTAGTTAATACATATTCACATGCACGCCTTATATTATGGGATAAAGTAAAAAGTGGTTATGTCTTATATTATGAAATGGAGAGAGTAATTGTTACTACTACATTTCATAAGGCAAGATGTATGATTTTTTTAACGTTTGACTATTCGTCTTATTCAAAAATTTTATATAAATATAAATATGATAAGTTATTCTTAAAGTTCTTTCGATAATAAAGTAAGTCACAAGCAAAATAAATGATATTTCCATAATTTTTTTGAATAAGACAAATGATTAGACATTGCAACCAAAAAAATCAAATATCTTACATGATGAAACAGAGTGAGTAATAACTTCTAAAATAGGGGCTTTTAACTTTTTTTTTCACTCTTACGGATTCTCATAACTGATTTGCCACTGGATCCACCTGTCGTAGCGTTATGAGGGCCCACATATCATAGACTATGGTGGCAAATCTGTTTTGGCCACTCGTAAGAGTGGCAAAAAGTTAAATTTCTCTCTAAAATATATAGTTTGGAATTACTAAGACATATATAACTTAGTCATAATGTATATTTTAATAAAAATAAATATTTATTTGTAGTATATATTTAATTAAAAATCACGATCAAATATAAATTTAGAAGATTGTATCGTTGTCCTAAAATAATAAGAATTATCAAACTGGATGGAGTAATTTTCTAACAAGGGTAACAATAGTAAGATTGTACTCCTATTTGGTTTGTCACCCTACCGAAAATTTACGGGTGTCTAGATGGTGCTAAAATTTTTTAGTACATGTCACGTCGGATGTTTAGACACTAATTTAAAGTATTAAACATAGACTAATAAAAAACCAATTTCATAAAATGAGAGCTAATCCGTGAGACAAATTTTTAAGCCTAATTAATCCATAATTAGTAAATATTTACTGTAGCATCACATAGACTAATTATGGATTAATTAGGCTCAATACATACGTCTCGCGAATTAGTCTAAATTATGAAATGAGTTTTGTAATTAGTTTATGTTTAATACTCTAAATTAATGTCCAAACATCCGATGTGACAGGGACTAAAAATAAGTCCATCTTTCCCAAACCACCATAGTAGTATCAAAAGTTCTCTCTTCAAAAACTACCAAATTAGCCTCTAAGGTAGACAGCCCACTACTAAATTTTGTGTAACATTGATATATCAAATCTTGGTAAAGTTAATTTAGTAACAAAGCAAAAGCAAAAGCAAAAGCAAAAGAATCCTTTTGTTCACAAATCACAAGGATTGTCAGGCCTTGGGTTAATAGGTTCAATCCCAGTCGAAGGCTATGAACACTAGGCTTAAATCGAAGGGTTAATTTGATTCTGCCATTGTAACTATACTTATTCAGAGAAATGCCATTACAATTCATCGTCTGTATATAGATATGATATTTAAATTTTATAAAATTAAAATCATGTCATCGTCGTCACGTTTTTCATCTCTTTCCTTATCAACATGTGAGGCCCAGCTGTCATATTCATCTTCTTCTCTCCCATCTTTACATTCCCCCTCTTTCCACCGGCAAACTCACATGGGCAGGCGGCACAATCGAACGGGCCTTGAGACATGAAGCTTCCCTTCCCCTGAATGTGCAACTGCTACTGCTCTTTTCTTTTCTTCCGTCGCCACCATCTCAGCTCTTGTCGTTTGTCCTTCTGCAGACGAATCTACAGCGGCTCGTTGGCAGGGGCTGCCATGCCAAGATCCTTCTCCTGCCCCTAGCTCATCACAGCAAGATTATATCGTGTCTTTAGAAAAATTCGAGCTTTAGATCGTAGAGTGTATAATGGCAGTCTTTTTTTGGTTTGGATATGTTCTTGTTTGATTCTTAATTTGCGCCGGGACGTGAAAAATGAGCAACTTGATGTGCCAGCCGCCGCTCGAGCAGCAAGGACTCGCTCGACTGCGTGGGTGGCAGCGGCGGCGTGGATGGCAAGGACTCCTTCGACTGTGCTATCTGCCTGTGCAAGTCCACCGGTGGAGAGAGAGAGAGGGGTGGGAAAAGTGAAGAGGGGAAGAAGATGAATTCGATGGATGGATCCCACTTGTAAATGAGAAAAAAAATAAAAAACATGATGACAATAGCATGGTTTTAATTTTATAAAATTTGAGTGACATGGTTACGAATAGACAAATTATAATAACATTTATCTAAATATGTATAATTGCAATGGCACAGATCAAGTTAACTCTAGGCATTATATCGGCTATAATTAGTGCCTTTTCAAGTTGGTAGGCCAATATTCTATAATCCCAAAGATAAAAGTATATAATACCACCCTCATCATGCACACTAATTTTCTCACTTCTGTTTCTGTTATAAGCCAAAATTTAAAATTTTCACTTTAAATTTAGAGTTGATTTTAGAGTTTTTTCATCTAAGTTTATTTTTCAGCCTTAGCTTTTAAATCACTAAAAATACGTATGTCGATGATCTGGGTTAGCAATAAACTATAGGATGGCTAAAAGACGGTGTAGTCGATGGTTAGGATAAAGGCAGAGGTTACTCATGTTCATGCTCTCAGCTAATGAGATAATAACTACTCCTGCTAAGGTTGTATTTGGTTATGTATGATCGCGTGTCCTCTGTCTTCTCTTAGGAGTGCCACGTACCCCGTTATATAGCGGGGAATAGACTTAGAGGTCTATTCTAGGATACGGTCTAACCCGATACTTTTACGGTATGTAATCCATCAGTTACCGAACTCCCAGTCGATCCAGTACATATTTCTATTCGGTATCCCTATGACCGTATGTATACATGTAGTCTACAGATACCCCTAATATAGATATCTCACAACGTAAATAAAATTTTTATTCATAAATTATTTTTTACTTCCAAATATGTCGTTTGACTTTTTTATAAATAAAGCCAAACAATTACCCCTTACCCAATAGTGTCTTAATGTAATAATAATGAAATTGATGGTAACATATTGCACTCTTACATCTTCTACAAGAAGATTTTAATCTGTTAACCTTATGTTTATGCTTGAAAGCTAAAATTTAAATTTTTAATCTTAAATTTAGAGTAGATTTTAGATGTTTTTTCCATCGTACTTTGGTTTCCAGCCTTGACTTTTAAACCACTAATAATATGTATATATAAGTATTTTACATGGATTATTTTTTTCTAAAAAAAAATCACCCCTTTATAACGGGTTTCACGTAATTATGTGTGCAAGTGCAGCAAAAGTCGTGCAGAAAATTGAAGAACGGATCGAGAAACATTGGAGCGCATATATGGTGCTACAGTGTGCTATGTTCTAGTACTGTTGACCGGAGTCAACATGCAACACATGTACGTGTGGACTCAAGGCCGAAGGCTATCCGTGTACGTACGGTGGCCGGTCGTTAGGGTATAATCAGGAGTTGGACATTCGTATGTATGTACACAGGACCGTATCAGCGACACACTACAGGAGGCACTCGCAGGAAATCGAGCAGGATTCAGCCTGAACGTGGACGCGTACGCGTTGGTACGTGCAAAGGAGTCCACAGTACAGCTGATGTACCGATGGTTATCTGTACGTTTTGCTATTATAATTAAAACTCTCTCTATGTTTTTTATAAGATATATTGACTTTTATATTTACGTTTCACCATTTATCTTATTTCAAAAAATTATATAATTATTAATTATTTTATTATAATTTGATTTATTATTATGAGAATTTTAAGTATGATATATAATTTTGTATATTTGGATAAATTTTTTAAATAAGATGAATGATCACATATAAATATAAAAATTAACGGTATCATAAAAAAAATATGGAGGAAGTAATTGGTTTGGAATACATGGCATTGAGTTCTAGTGGGACAATATAAGTATAAATTTAAGATAGGTTGATACTTGAGTCCATAAAAATAGAACTTTTGTAAGGTAGAAACGCTAGCCATGTAGGGCTTACTTTTGAGAGGGAGCAGAGTGTTTTGTATACACTTTATAGACACGTCTTAATATATTATCAAAGTTAATCTATATTTAACAGTTTTGTCAAAGTTGCATTCTTTCTTGTGGGTGGTTTTCGGCAGCAAGGCAACATATAGACTGACAACAAACTTTATCTATATTAGAGGTATATTTTATTTCCGCTAACAGGTTTTGTTGTTCGGTTACTGTTACTCTTCAACCCCTGTGCATGTGCAGATAGGATTGGTCTCGTGTTATATATATATATATATATATATATATATATATATATATATATATATATATATATATATATATATATATATATATATATATATATATATATATATATATATATATATATATATTGTTTAGCACGAATTTTTTGAATTTTAAAAAACCACAAAACTAACCTCCTGCCGCCCTCCAGGAGGACGGAAGGTGACGTGGCAAACGGCCGCTCGGCCGTGAGGGACGGCCGGCAACAGTGACATGGTGAACGTTTCATTTAGGTCCTTTCCGCAAGGGGCAAACTACAAAAGTGTAGCACACGTTTGGAATTTTTCAAATGAATTGGGAATTCTTGAATTGAACCGCAGTTTGATATATATGTATAACGTATGTAATTAATTAGTCACAAATGCTTTGGTGGCTAAGTGTTTGCTATCCTCCTTTTCTACCTAGGAGACTAGAGGTCGAACAGGGTTTACGTTACCACGGTTAACCGCGTCCTCCGCGGAGGCACGGCTTCAGTAAGCCGCTGTAACCGAGTTTAAATTTTAGGAGAATTTAAAAAATTTGAGAAAATTTAATGAAAAAAATATATGTTGTATATGTTGATATATAGTGTAGTTTTGTCAAAGAAAATGAAAAAATATATTCCCGACGTAACTAAAAATCATAAACGAGTATTTCGGGAAACAAAAATTAAAAAATAGCCTATTGCAAGTAATATTTCATAGGAAGATGGTCAACAATATTTTGTGTTGGGTCATTATTACTTACACTAGACACTAGGGTACATAATGTTGAAATATAAATATATAACGATGGATATATGGAAAATATGTATAGAGAAAAATTATACATGCATCTTAGTACACATAATAGTTTTATAAGTAATAATGGATAGTAGGTATAGTTGTGACGCATCAATCAAAATGAAGTTATTGGTATGAATTATTTGATGAAAGGTGATATGACAGTGTATGTTTGTATGCTGCAATATTAAGAATTTAGAAAATATCATGTAAAACTTTTCTTGTTTTCCCTATAACATGTCCTATTTTTCCTATGTTATAAATATAGTCACAAAATATTTTTCTATTTTTCATGTATTTTTTTAGATTTTTTAAAGTTTTTTTTGCATTTGACATCACACCCGTGGTCTCCTCGCGGTAACCACGTTTCGGCTAAAAAACCACGCGGGAAGCCACGGTAACCGCCGTTCTCATGTGTTGTTCCAGCAAGTAGTTACCGTGGTTACCACGGCAAACCACGTGGTAAGCCGTGAAAACCGCGCGAGTTTAAATTCAATTTTTTTGGATTTAAATTCATCACGGTTTTTGTAGTTGCCGTGCGGTATCCGCAGTTTTGGTGGGTTGCGGGGTAAGGGGAACCCTGAGGTCGAATCCCCGTCAGAGCAAATTTTTTCTTGGGTTAACAAAAATAGAAGAAAATATGCTCTTATAGGATTCGCGACCTCTAGTCTTCTTGAAGGAAGAGGGGAACACTAACCACTATGCTAAGATAGTAGTTGTGATTAGATAAGTACATACATTATACATATATTATCAAACCGCGATTCAATCGAAAAGAAAAATTCCCGGACACACGCAACATTTTTGTAGTTTTCCCATTTCCATCCTCTGTAAGGGTGGAAAGGACCAAAATGAAAAATTTTCCGTGCCACCGTTGCCGGCCGTTTGCACGTCACCTTTCCGTCCTCCTAAAGAGCGGTAGGAGGTTAGTTTTATGATTTTTTGAAATCCAAAATTAAATTTGTAAATTATTTAATAAATAAACTTCAAAAAATTAGTGTTAGCACTTTCTTCCTTCGGGCCCAGCCGCCCAGGCCCGGACAGTGACCCATACATTAAGGGCCAGGGCCAGGAGTGCCATCTAACATGCAAGGAATCCACGAGGCCCAAAGGAGAAGGAATGAGCACATACTTAGTCTAATAGGCCAATTAGCACATTAATTGAGCGAATATTTACTACTCCATTCGTTTCATAACATAAGATGTTTGAATTTTTTGGTTAAAAATATCATTTATTTTGCTTGTGACTTACTTTATTATCAAAAGAACTTTAAGCACAACTTATTATTTTTTATATTTATACTAAATTTTTAAATAAGATGAATAGTCAAATATTACCGAAAAAAAATCAAAAATCTTATGAAAACGGAGGTAGCAGTAGCTAAAACCCAAATTTCTCAAATCTACCCACTCCTTACCTCAACTGCCTTCGCCTTCGCCCCACCCTCTAGTGGCAGTTGTTGGCTTAGCCCAGGAATCAAACTACCGGGGAGCGACTTACGATCTCCGGCAAAGACTCACGCGAGTGTACACACACACGAGCAGCAAACAAGAGAAAATATACACTGAAAATACACACTCTGGCGACGAACACCACTTTGTTCTTTTTTCACTGTATTGCTTCTGCCACTTACAAACTGATGAATACACGGCTTTTATAGCCTCGCACACAGGCAAACGACTAACAGCCCGGCCACATCGTAAGCACGATCATGAGCCACTAACTCATGCACGATCTGCGCGCCTCACGCGCAAGCATCGCTCCTCCAAGCTGACCACAACACGTACGTGCTCCACTAACCTGCATGTAGCTAACTAATTTGCCGTTACTCCTTTTTTTCTCTAGACTGACTTAGCTGCTAGTCATGCATGCAACACATGCATGCACTAATCACTAGCAATGGCTAACTCTACATGCAACCTGAACTAATCACAGCCTACATGACACACATGCATGCATTTACTTCTAGGATCCACGTGAACAGATCACGTGCCTATCTACCATCAACTAGTGCAAATATTTAAAACATGTACAAGTCAGGATTAGTGCTAATAGCAGTCGCACCTCCCCACCACGCCGCAGGCGCCGTTAGGCCACCCCCACCTCTGGCCGCCGTGCCAGGCCTCCACGTCTCCACCCGCGAGGCCCTAGTCGGGGTCGGCGGCACACTGGGTCGAGGTCATTCTTCCCCAATCCGGCCCTAACCCACCCCGTTGCCAACTATACTAACTAGAGAGGGTCAGGGAAGCAGCTTTCCAATTAATCACCATACAGAAACAAAGAAGAAATGGTATAGGAGACAGTAAGCTGCAAGGGTGCAACATACAAAAATTCTTCAGAAAATGGTAAAAGAGTGAGGAAGACAGTACATAGAGCATGGTTCTCCAAACTGTTACACATGACATCAAGCTTACTAGCATATAGCGAACACAAGTACAATAAAACAAGACATAAGCTTCAGAACATCATAACATACCCTCCGAAAGGCCCATGCATTCTAAGAAGGTAACTCATGTACCATCTAAGATTTAACAACATTCTTGAGAACAACACAAAGAAAGAGGCTTCATCCGACTACAATAAAACAGAGCATAATTCTTACTAGAGATCAGATTGGCTGCCCCACTGCAAACATGGTTCTCCTTAATTAGGGCGAAAAGACAATTTTGCAATAGAAGAAGTGGAGCTGCATGCACCCTCTTCATGTTAGCCATTAGCGCCCATTAGTTAACAGCTCAGAGAATAATGGAACATATGGCAGATATGGCAAGTACAAATCATGTCCGAGTATGCCTATAGCACGCACTTTCTTGAGATCCATTTGATATGCCATCAAAACATTGCTCGATCCATAAACAAGGAAGATCAAATTGCATTCCGGATGAGCAGCAATGACATGATAGTCTACATCTATTCGATAATTCTTTCCTCCAAACAGGCTCGATGTGCTAATGATATGCTTTAAGATCCAATTATTTGTACCGTACTCCTCAAGAACCCAAACTGACAGCTTGGTCTCAGGTAGGTCAATAAAAGCACATAGGCGACCTTGACTTTGATGAATTACGGCAGTTTCACCATCAACATCCGGCAAAGGAATTATTCTCCATTTCTTCGCCTCCATGTCGACCGCCACAATCTCAACGTACGTGACAGAGTGCAGAAAACCATTAAGGAAAACACTCCTCCGCTCGATTGAAGGAACAAAATAAACCTCATCGTCCCATCCAATTTGATGGAGACTCCATGATCCAGCTTTCGACGAATAGATCCCCACCTGCGTGACGTAGTCATCGTCCTCGTCCAGGACCACGTACCCGACCACATGGAAATGCGAGGAGATGGCTGGATCGAAACACACGCTGGCGATGCGGATCTCACCGATACTGTAGCTGGAGTCCGGCAGCATCACCCATTCCTCGGTCGCGGGGTTGCACACGGCATAATGGAACGGCCCAGCGCCACCAGACTGGGAGCAGCGGCAGAGGAGGAGACCATTGCAGCAGTCCAGGACGGTGAGACCGGCGAACGGCGGCAGGAAGGAGAAGGACGGGTAGATGAGAGGAGCGCCTCTCCCGGTGACGTTGGTGAAGTGGTGCGCCGAGTGAGGGAAGCGGTCGAGGCTGTAGCTTCTGTAGAAGAAGCCGGATAGCGTCTGCGGCAGCTTCTTGCCGTGCCCGTGGTCGGGATGAATCGGCGCCAGGACCGGCAGACGCACTTGCATCGGCACAGGGAGCGGATGGGGAGGCGGCGGAGGATCTCGAAGGTGAGCTCGTCGACGAGGCTGTCCGCCGGGTTCCATTCTCCATCAGGTGAAGCTACGGAGCAGGATTCGCCGGCAAGAACAGATCGAGCATGTGAACAGTGATCAGATGGGGATTACTCAAACAAAGCATCAAAATGACAAAATGGCAGAGAAACCAAATTGTCCAACAAATCAACATCGTGGATTTGTCAATCCATCGACTAAACGAACAAATCTGGGACGCAGATAAGTAGATCGGGAACCTGCAGATGAATGCAGCTTGCTGGGAGACACGAAGCAAATGCAGCTTGGCCTCGGCAGCCCGGCACGCTCGCCGTGGAGACCGTCGTACTGGCCGGCAACCTGGCTCTCACCTTAGCCCTTCCATTGCGGTGGCTGCGAGCTTCCTTTACTTTGCTGCCCGTTGCCCGCCGTTCACCGTTTCACCGAGAAGAGGCCAGAGGAAGTAGAGGCGGGGCGGGGACGTACAGTGTCGCACTGTCGCTGGCATATATATACGCGGGCCTTTGCTTCGTGGTTGAGAATCTTCGAAAGAAGTGTTTCATCGGAGGTCGAAAAGAGTTTTTAGACACGAATAAAAAACGAATTTCACGGCTAGCCTGGATACCGCGAGACGAATCTTTTGAGTCTAATTAATCCGTCATTAGCACATATTGGTTACTGTAGCACTTATGACTAACTATAGACTAATTAGGCTCAAAATATTCGTCTCAAAATTTCTTCCATAACTGTGTAATTAGTTTTTTGGTTCATCTATGTTTAATGCTTTATTTAGGTTTCCAAAATTTCGATGTAATGTTTTTGAAGAAAAATTTTGGAAACTAAACAAGGCCTAACTTTATGGCGCGGTACAAGTGAAGTCCATAAATTTAGAAAATGCACGTTTAGATCCATGAACTCATTTTAATGTCTAAAATAGATTTGGATTGTATATTAAAACAAGTTAATGGACCTGGATGGTTCATCAAAATAAGTTTGTGCACGTGGATGGTACAATAAAATAAGTTCATGTATCTAAACGTGCGTTTTCTAAGTTTACGAATCTAAGTGGCATCACGCCAAAAATATAAGTACCGGCCATATACTTTATCATATTTTTTTATTGAAAATGCTACGGGAACCGTCAAAGTCACCAACGACGGCATACAACTACTAGGCCGCTTTCGGCAGACCCTCCAAGATAACTTATCCTCTTTATTTTTTGCGCACGAAGCGCGTTTCCCAAACTGTTAAACGGTATATTTTTTACTAAAATTTTCTATAAAAAAGTTGTTTTAAAAATCGTATTAATCTTTTATTTTTTGCAGTGGACACAACTCTCACCTACACGTGCAATCACAAAAAAGAAGACCAACCCAACACAGAGTATTTTGCGGCACCCGCAAACACAGTATTTTAGGCCTAGTTTAGTTTCCAAAATTTTTTTAAAAAACATCACATCGAATTTTTGAAAACCTAAATAAAGCATTAAACATAGATGAATCAAAAAACTAATTGCACAGTTATGGAAGAAACGACAAATCTTTTGAGCCTAATTAGTCCATGATTACCCATAAGTGCTACAGTAACCAACATGTGCTAATGATGGATTAATTAGACTCAAAAGATTCGTCTCGCGATTTCTAGGCTAGCCATGAAATTCATTTTTTCATTCGTGTCCGAAAAACCGTTCTGATATCCGGTCAAACATTTAATATGACACTTCTCCCAAAATTTTTCTCAATCTAAACACCACCTTAGTGCCCTTTTCTCTTGCTTTTCTCCTGGTTATCCAACTGATTACAATATGCACATATTTATAATACAAACTAATGACTCATGCACACAGGCAGCTTCCACTTCGTAAGCACACAACGTCCCACGTTCAGATTTCTTGGCCGCAGCTCCACAAGGTTCTGGAGGCGCGCTTGCTTGCGCCTCACGAGCAGGAGCATCGTTGCTGCTGCATGCAACTCCACACGCTAGAATCCAAAGCAAGCTAACTTTGCATGCATGCACAGCCTATACCCCTTCTTACTCTAAACGTGCACGCGATCAAGGCTTGGCTAATCATCAGGCATGGCCGCTGATGACCCACATGCATGGCTGAACTCAACTTCTAGCCACTCATCTGCCCACTTTGCACGCATAAGCATAAGACTAAATTCCAACGTGCATGCATGATTTACTTGGCTGCCAATCTACTACAAGCACTCTCTGTCACTTTGTGCTTCTCGGGAGATTAGCTCGCTGCGCCACAACTAACTAATGCATGCAGCTGACAACTTAGTTGTTGTTTTGGATCAGAGACTTTTTTACAGTACCTTATTATATCGGATGTTTGGTTAATTTGGAGTATTAAATATAAACCGATAACAAAACTAATTGCATAAATAAATGCTATTTCATTAGACAAATTTTTTTAAGTCTAATAGCCACGATTAGCAAATGTTTACTATAGCATCACATTAATTAGGCTCAATATATTTGTCTCGTGAAATAGTCCAGAGTATGAGGTGGGTTTTATTAATAGTCTATATTTAATAATGCTAATAGTGTCCAAACATTTGATGTGGTAAGAAGGGAAACCTGAACTTTTGCATTGTACAACAAGTGCACTTCATCTGCTTGGGTTTTAGGTTTACATGCATGATCTCTACAATCAAACTCCTGTACTATATGGTGGTATTTTATGAGGTAACATTTTGAATCAATTACTAATGCATATATCTAATGAGCAAAAGTGAAATTCTGATTTGGAGTAAAAAAAGCAAGAAGTATCTACATCAAGCTATTTTCTTACCGACGGCAATAGGTGTTGCTTTTTACAATGATGGTTTCTATAGAGAAAAAATGACTTCCAAGTTTCTAATTGTTCCATTCACTATAAATTGGTATGGTTCTATATTGATGATTATACTTTTGTAATTATATCAACTCAAATCCTATAAAATTAACACAAGCTGATCTTGTCGAGTTCAGACTGAGTTTGAAGCTTCTTGATCTGCACGAGCTTGAATTCAACTATTGAGGGTCCATGCAAAAAGAGGAAGAAGTTAGTAATGGAGAGTTTAATTTATTATGAATACTTAATAAAGCACCCTTTGAAAACTAATCCTTGTTTTCTTCTTGCAATTGTTAGACTTGAGTTTTACTCTCATTCTTCCTCTTGTACCTCGAGGTACCAATATCTCGCGGGTACCAAATCGTTTCTAATCATTAGATCCAACAGTACACATCCTACTTAGCTAGATCTAATGGTGAAAAACGATTTGGTGCCTCGAGATACCGGTACCTCGAGATAAAAAAGAAGGATAAGAGTAAAACTCGGTAGACTTAGAGGTGGTTAAATAGTAGTTCAAGGTAATCCATTTATTAGAGATAAGTAATTTGTTCTTTTCAATGTTCCCATAGAAATGCTTCATATGGTTTCTGTCCATTGGGGATTATATGGAAATGAAATTGCTCACCTACCATCATAGGGAGCAATTTATTGGTCATGTATAGTTTGATGCATATTTTATTGGAGATGGGTTTATAGGTATACTTTGATGATGTACTGATCATACATGCTGAGATAAATATTAGTACTATTTAGAAATGATGCAAAATCATAATCATGCGGCTTAAGTATGTATATTGTTTGACTAGGTTTATGATATTCAAGGACTAAGGCATTGCAACCATTTGATACTTTCTTTGCAATATGGCAATATGGAAGAAAGTATTATCGAATATATTATAGCAGTAACGTTAGTATGGAATTAGCTCATCTTTAAGTAAGCTATGTTTTTGACAGTAGATAGATATCAGTCAATGATCAAGATAGATGGCCAACTTATATAATTAAAAATAAATTCCACTATTTTGTTCTTGTTTGTGTAGGTAATTCTGGCACACTCCCTACATACAACCCCGCGTCAAACGTGGAAACTTCATCGCCAAGGAGAGAGATCTGCATGTGTACGAATAGTACGGATCAGCAAATTCATGTCAGGTCAACACATCAAAAGATAATTAAGAGAGTTGTCAGGTAAAATACAATCGAAGAGGGTATTTGACTGATTATAATCCTTCCAACATTTTGCTTCATACTGCATGTGTAGTTTTCTCCCAAACTTATATGCTTCCTCAACACTTCAAAGATTAGAATCACAAGCTTTTGTAACATCGCCTTCTAATTTCAGTTCCAAGCCAAGGGGAAAAAGCAAGCAGGGTGCATATTCTCACACACTATTAGGACTGCTTCAAAGATCTCGGTTAACAATGTTTAATTCATATCATGCAAATTTGAAAATGCCTTGAAAGTGCAAGCTCATTATGATCTTGTTCAATTGGACATTTTGATTTTGAAGTAGTTTGAGTTCATCTGACCCCATGGACTATCCCTTTACATTCTGCTGTAGTCATCTCAGTTACAGTAATAGTTCTTGAATAAACTTTACATTCTGTTGTAGTCAATCTATATGAGGTCGTTGTTTATCCACTGTGCAACGCTTTGGTGCATATTATTTGTAGTATAATACTGTCACTAGAACTAATCTCGTCCATTGATTTAAAAGGGTATTTTCGTACTTTGATTAATATTTGATTTGTATTTATTATTTTTTATCATATTATGCATGGATAAAAAAAAGCCCAGCAAGGCCCACTTACTATCACCGTAAAAAAGACGATATTGCCCTCTCAGAATTCTAGTTGGTAGTATAATTTAATCACAACCGTCCAACAAAATTAGATCAGCGATCTGAATTAAATTATACTACAAGTAATATACACCGGAGTCGGCCACTTATCCACTGCGCCCATCATTCTAAGCCCTGATTGAGATAAATTACTGAATGGATTATTGCTGTGAATTATTGATTTGATTATAGGGATAAATTAAATAATTTGATAAATAACCTTAACTTTAGGCTGGCACTTTGTTTGTTCGGACCGGGGCTAGGCCCCGACAGGTACAGGGAAGCAGCTTTCCAATTAATCACCACACAGAAACAAAGTAGTACATATGTTCCAACTTGCAAAATAGTAGTCATGGTTCTCCGAACTGTTACACATGACATCAAGCTTAACTAACATAGTGTGAACACCACTACACACCAGTACAATAAAACAAGACATAAGCTTCAGAAAAACATAACATACCTTCAAAAAGGCCCGTTCTAAGAAGGTAACTCACGTACCAACTATGATTTAACAACATTCTTGAGAACAACACAAAGAAAGAGGCTTCGTCCGACTACAATAAAACAGAACTTCATAATTCTTATTAGAGATCAGATTCACTGCTCCATTCCAAACCTGGTTCTCCTTAGGGGCGAACAGATGGTTTTGCAATAACAGAAGTGGAGCTGCACCTCTTCATGTTAGCCATTAGCGCCGATTAGTTAACAGCCCAGAGAATAATGGAACATATGGCAGATATGGGCAGTACAAATCATGTCCGAGCATTCGTATAACACGCACTTTTTGAGATCCATTTGGTATGACATCAAGATATTGCTCGATCCATAAACAAAGAAGATCAAATTGCATTCTGGATGAGCAGCAATGACTTGATAGTCTACATCTAATCGATAATTCTTTCCTCCAAACAGGCTCAATGAGCTAATGGTATGCTTTAAAATCCAATTATCTGTATTGTAGTCCTCAAGAACCCAAACTGACAGTTTAAAGGTCTCCAGTAGATCGATAAAAGCAAACAGGCGACCTTGACTTTGATGAATTACGGCCGTATCACCATCAACATCCGGCAAAGGAATTCTCCTCCATTTCTTAGCGTCCATGTCAACCGCTGCAATATAAGCCGGCGTGACAGAGTGCAGAAAACCATTAAGGAAAACACTCCTCCGATCGACTGAAGTTACAAAATAAACCTCATCATCCCATCCACTTTCATGGAGACTCCATGATCCAGTTTTGGATGAATAGATCCCCACCTGTCTGACGTATTCATCTTCATCCTCCTCCACGTACCCGACCACATGGAAATGCGAGGAGATGGTGATAGCTTTGCCAAGGAGTCACTCCCTCACCACACACGCGAGGAAGAAGAACAATAGCGACAAACACAGGCTTTGCAACGATGAACGCCCTGTATGTTGGCTTTATTTCACTGAAGATGGACTTGACTCTAGCTACTTACACCAGAAGAGCACGGGGCTTCTTATAGGCCAGGGACAACACCAGGAGCTAGCCTCCATGCCGGCCATCGCGCCACGATTCCGCAGGACCCGCTCGACGTCGCCGTGAGCCGCACGCTCGCCTGGACGACGCGGCTTCCTCCCGAGATCACGCGCCCACACACACCACACCAGTACACCACTCCTCGTAAGACCAGCAAACTAACTAAACTAACGTGCACATGCATGTAGCCATGCATGCAGCCAGCAAACCAACTAACTAATGCTAATGCATGCATCCACCTAGCTCTCAGCGCAGCGCCCATGCATGCAACAAGTAAACAAGCATGCAGCAAGCAACCTAGCATGCGACACACACCCTGACTCTACCACGCCAGGTACACATCCATGGCGTGTTTATTTCCAACAGATGGCTGGATCGAAACACACGCTGGCAGTGCCGATCTCACCAACACTGCCGCTGGAGTCCGGCAACATCACCCATTCCTTGGTCGCAGGATTGCACACGGCATAGTTAAACCTCATAGGCTTAAGAGACACGTAGCAGCGGCAGAGGAGGAGACCATTGCAGCAGTCCAGGACGGTGAGACCGGCGAACGGCGGCAGGAAGGAGAAGGACGGGTAGATGAGAGGAGCGCCTCTCCCGGCGACGTTGGTGAAGTGGTACGCCCAGTAAGGGAAGCGGTCGAGGCTGTAGCTTCTGTAGAAGAAGCCGGATAGCGTCTGCGGCAGCTTCTTCCGGTGCCCGTGGTCGGCGATGAGTCGGCGCCAGGACCGGCAGACGCACTTGCATCGGCACAGGGAGCGGATGGGGAGGCGGCGGAGGATCTCGAAGATGAGCTCGTCGACGAGGCCGTCCGCCGGGTTCCGCTCCACGGGGAGATTCTCCATCGGGTGAAGCTACGGAGAGGGCCAGCCCTTCAACTGCAATCCGTTGAGCGGGATTCGCCGGCAACGGAAAGAAAGAACAGATCGAGCAGGTGAACAGTGATCAGATGGGGAATACTCAAACGAAGCATCGAAATGGCAGTCAAACAAAAAATCTCCAAACAAATCAACATCGTGGATTCGCCAACGGTCAATCCATCGACTAAATGAACTAATCTTGCACCTAAATAAGTAGATCGGGAACCTGCAGATGAATGGAGCTTGCTGGGAGTGGGACGCACCAAGCAAATGCAGCTTCGCCTCGGAAGCCCGGCGCGCCGTCGTAGTGGCCGGCAACCTATCACCCTAGCCCGTCCATTGCGCCGGCTGCGAGCTTCCTTTGCTGTGCTGCCGCCGCCCGCCGGTCACTGAGAAGGCCAGAGGAGGTAGAAGCGGTGACGTACAGTGTCGCACTGAAGCTGGAATATATATGTATATATATATATACGCGTGCCTTTCATCGCTTAGGAGTGTATTTTTTATTGGACGTCGTTCATTTCTAAATAATCATTGGTTTTATTTAAAATTTATATAATTATTAGTTATTTTCTTATGATTTATTTTATTACTATAGAAACTATATGTATGACTTATAATTTTGTATATTTAAATAAAAATTTGAAATAAAATGAACAGTCAATTCAAGTTAACGTTATTAAATAAGAAAACAAATGGAGGGAATATTTGTCAACTTGTGCATGGGAAGGCTTTTGGAAAGAAAAGGTGGATCACCTTATTATCCATCAAAAAATGATGAATAAATCACATTTTTGGCCACCTTATAATGTAAATTTTACTTTAGATTACTCTTAAACCTACCTTTCATTTCAGACGGCGTAATTTTGTTATTGGATTACCTTCAACTATTTTTCTCACTATGTTTAACATCCCTTCCGTCAAATATATGGGTGGCACGTATATGTAAATTCACCAGTACCAAAGTCAATGTGTTTGAGGATATAGATGTGTACATGCAAAAATCATTCGGGTGATCTAAACTCCCAAAAGATAAATTTACTCGATCGAAAGTGAAATAATAGGTTAAGGGTAGTCCAAAATAAAACTTCAGGAATGAATTTGAAGATCAGGTGGGCTTGGTAAATGAAAGGTGCAACCCTAGAATTGGGAAGTCAGATGGACTTAGTCCAGTTTATGGGTTTCAGCCCATAGGTCAGGATGGCTGTGTATAGACTTTTAGGGATAAGTCCACGATATGTCTCTTAACATGATGTCGAGTCTATATTATATTCCTCGAGTCAAATATCAGAAATCTATACATTTATGTTATGAAAAACCGTCAGGTATAAGTATGAACCTAATTTAACCTCTGTTTTACTTAAGTAGTGCATGGTGGGACCCACTCTCCTATGTCTCCTTCTTTGCTTCTCTCCCAGGCGTGCGCGGCGGTCGGCGGGCTGGAGAGTGGGCGGCTAGGGCGCGGCCGGCGGCCGGCGGCGTTCGACGGGCTTCGCTGCTGCCTCGATGATGATCCTGGAGGCATGGTAGGCCTTACGTTACTACTGGCGTGGGGGGAAATCTGTGATTTTTGTGTGCTCCATGTCTGACAGGCTTCGCTGCTGCCTCCCGGATCTCATACCCCGAGCTCCATGTCCAAGCTCCATGTGCTGAAATTTTTGTGTGCTCCGTGTCCAAGCTTGCATGGGTGTGTGGAGTCTGGTGTTTGTCGCGCGTGCGGATCCGAGTGAGTTTACTTTGATCTCTGTGCTGCTTGCTGAAACATACCTGTAGTGCGGGATTTTTTTTGTTCTGTTGCAGGAGAAATGGGTTCATGTTCACGGAGCTGTTCAGCCGGCTGTTCATGAAGGAGATGAGGATTCTCATGGTCAGGCTCGATGCAGCAGGTAAGACCACCTTGTTAGGGTGTCGTTGGGGACCTCTACGCTTCGATTTGGATCGTCGTCGCTGAACGTGGTGGCGTTGTTCACGCGGGTCTACCTCTGCTCACCGATCTCCTACAACGAGCAGTCGCTGTACTTCCAGGCGGGCGACGTGGTGCCGTGGCGGAGCTACAGCTACCTGGGCGCATCCTCGGTGTCGGTAGTCGGCGTCCGGGTGCAGGGGCAGCGGCAGCAGTAACCCGCTGGTGGCGCCGCCGCCCGCGGCCGAGCAGAGGGCGCTGATGAGGGGGGCATCGGGAACTGGAAGGGAGAGCGCGAGGCGACCCAATTTTCCACGGCAAGTCGCTGACGGACGACATCCTCATGCGGCGGTTCGTCGACGACGATGAGGCCACGTGCAGCGCAACGAGATGGAGATGATCCGGCGCCGCCACGCGACCGCTGCCAAGTGCCGGCGCCTTAAGCCCAACCCTCTCTGCTAGATGGCCCTGGCGGAATCAGAGTCGGAAGAAGACGACGACGAGAGAGATGACGACGGAAGCTGAGTCGAAGCCGACGTCACGCACCCACCGACACCCTGACAAGTGGGTCCCACCATGCGCCACATAAGCAAAATAGGGGTTAAATTGGGTCCATACAGCCTTAGGACTTATATCGGACAGTTTTCATAACATAAGGGTTAATTTCTGATATTCGACTTGAGGGATATAATGCATGGTATTTGAGGGATATAATGCAGACTCGGCATTATTTTGAGGGATGTAAGATAGATTTATTCTAGTGAAACGATGGGTTTGAAGCTCTCTGAAGTTTGGCCCAAGGTAGACGGAGAGATCTCATATAAACTTTAGGGGAAGGGTGGTGGCTTCGTGGGCTTTGGCCCAAAGGGAAGATAGAGGAGGAATGATGGTCTTTAGGCGGCGGCCAGGGGCTGGTGCGCGAGGGATAGGGAAGCAGCTTTCCAGCTATTAATAACATCAATATACAGAAACATGTAGAATTATAGAAATGATAGAGACCGTAAGAAATGATAGAAAAGTACTTCAGAAAATTGTAAAAGATTGAGGAAGACGGTACATATGTTCCAACTTCCAGAATAGTAGTCATGGTTCTCCAAACTGATTCTACTGGACTGGTACACATGACATCAAGCTTAACTAGCACAGTACAATAAAACAAGACATTAAGCTTCAGAACAACAGAAAATACATTCTAAAAGGCCCACTCTAAGATGGTAATTCACGTACCATCTATGATTAATAACATTCTTGAGAACAACACAAAGAAAGAGGCTTCATCCGACTACAATAAAACAGAACTTCATAATTCTTGTTAGAGATCAGATTGCCTGCCCCACTGCAAACCTGGTTCTCCTTAGGGCGAGAAGACAATTTTGCAATAACAGAAGTGGAGCTGCACCTCTGCATGTTAGCCATTAGTGCCCATTAGTTAACAGCTCAGAGAATAATGGAACATACGGCAGATATGGCCAGTACAAATCATGCCCGAGCATGCGTATAACACGCAGTTTCTTGCTATCCATTTGATATGACATCAAAATATTGTTCGATCCATAAACGAAGAAGATCAAATTGCAGTCTGGATGAGCAGCAACGACATGATATTTTACATCTAGCCTATAATTCATTCCTCCAAAGAGGCTCAATGGACTAATGGTATGCCTGAAGATCCAATTATCTGTACCATAGTCCTCAAGAACCCAAACTGACAGTTTGAAGGTCTCAAGTAGGTGAATAAAAGCACATAGGCGACCTTGACTTTTATGAATTACGCCAGTGTCACCACCAACATCCGGCAAAGGAATTCTCCTCCATTTCTTAGCCTCCATGTCAACCGCCACAATATCAGCAGACGTGACAGAGTGCAGAAAACCATTAAGGAAAACACTCCTCCGATCGATTGAAGGATCCAAATAAACCAAATCATCCCATCCACTTTCATGGAGACTCCATGATCCAGCTTTGGATGAATAGATCTCCAGCCGTCTGACGTATTCATCTTCATCCTCCACGTACCCGACCACATGGAAATGCGAGGAGATGGCTGGATCGAAACACACGCTGGCTATGCGGGTCTCAAAAACATCGCAGCTGGACTCCGGCAGCATCACCCATTCCTTGGTCGCAGGATTGCACACGGCATAGTTGAACCGCATAGTCTCAAGAGACACGTCGCAGCGGCAGAGGAAGAGGCCATTGCAGCAGTCCAAGACGGTGAGACCGGCGCACGGCGGCAGGAAGGAGAAGGACGGGTAGATGAGAGGAGCGCCTCTCCCGGTGACGTTGGTGAAGTGGTACGCGGATACAGGGCAGCGCTCGCGGTTCATGCTTCTGTAGAAGAAGCCGGATAGCGTCTGCGGCAGCCTCTTGCGGTGCTCGTGCTCGGCGATGAGTCCGCGCCAGGACCGGCAGACGCACTTGCATCGGCACAGGGAGCGGATGGGGAGGCGGCGGAGGATCTCGAAGATGAGCTCGTCGAAGAGGCCGTCCGCCGGGTTCCGCTCCATGGGGAGATTCTCCATCGGGTGAAGCTACGGAGAGGGTCAGCCCTGGTTGCAGCAATCCGTTGAGCGGGATACGCCGGCAAGAACAGATCGTCCAGCAGGTGAACAGTGATCAGATGGGGCATACTCGAACAAAGCATCAAAATGGCAAAGAAACAAAAATCTCCAAACAAATCAACATCGTGGATTCATCAATCCATGGACTAAACGAACTAATCTGGGAACTAAATTAGTAGATCGGGAACCTACAGATGATTGCAGCTTGCTGGGAGACACCAAGCAAATGCAGCTTCGCCTCGGCAGCCCGGCGCAGCTTGGCCGGCAACCTACCACCCTAGCCTCCCATTGCGACGGCTGCGAGCTTCCTTTGCTTTGATCCCCGCCGGTCACTGAGAAGGCGAGAGGAGGTAGAGGCGGCGACGTACAGTGTTGGTAGCGCACACGCGTGGCTTTGCGTCTCTCAGAGCGTGCTCGGGACAAAGGGGCTAAAGTTCGGTTATTATAAATAGTAAATATAGACTATTAATAAAATTTACTTATAATGTTGGACTAATTCACGAGACAAATTTATTGAGCTTAATTAATCAATGATTAGTCTATGTGATGCTACAGTAAACATACTCTAATTATGGATTAATTATGCTTAAAAAATTCGTCTCGCAGATTACCACTCATTTATGAAATTAGTTTTTTTATTAGTCTATATTTACTACTTCAAATTAATGTCCAAACATCCGATATGACATGGGGCTAAAAAGTTTAGTCCCATCTAAACAACCTCTTAGCATGTGTCAGGGCCCTAGTGTAGCGAAAAAGCTAAAGTTGCATTTGTTCGGTGGAAGATGGGATGAGATATGATTATTTAAATGTGGTGATCTAAATTTATGTTTAGTTGGATGGATACGATGATCCAACGTTTTGATTGGTTGGATGAATAAGGATGTATGAGATGAGCATATTTAATTATAAATAAATAATAATATTAATCAATATAAATATTATATTAATCAGTACAAATTAACAATGAAATATATCTATCATCACTAATTAACACTAATTTAAACTTCTTAATTACTAATTAATAACAAAACATATTAATTATCAGTAAACAATCACTAATGAATACTAACTTTAGTGAAGGTGGATGAGATCATCCAGCCAATTCGACCGGATACACCCATTCAGCATCTTTATGAAATATTCCTCTCCTGGACCATCCTATCCAGCTTTGTCCGTGAACCAAACACATAAAAAAAATGGGCGGCCAGGGTGGTCCAGCCAACCAAACACACCCTAATACACGCGCGCCGCGCAGCACTGGGAGAAGTTTTTTTTTAATTTTACATGTATAAATGTTTTTGTATATTAAGTTTATATTTATAGTGCTTGTATATATAATATTTGTATTTTTAGTGTATATATATATATATATATGCATAAAGTTTATGGGTATAAAATGCATGCGTGTAAAGTTTTTATATCTATATATACACATATAAATATACGTAACTAAGAAAAACGATCGTGTGCCCTCCCTGTGCGCGCGCACAAATTAGACTCGCCGAGCGTACGGTACCAGGCAGGAGTAAACAGTTATGGGCCTGATATGGCGCCTTAATACCTCCAATTCATTTATAGTCAATTTAATAATCAATTTATACAATTGTTACCCATAAAACATATACTACTATGTCCCACCTATCATACACACACTTAGTCTTGGAGCCCGTGCTACAGGTGACTATAGATTAGTAACCCACCTCTCTTCTCTCTCCCCTATTATCTTTTTAAAATATATTTATAGTTGGTTTATAGACTCCTGCTCTTAGCCCATAGGCCAGCCTACTTATATTTTTTTTATTATTTCATTTTTTTCTTATCATAATTTTTACTTTTTTCTTTGTCTAGCCTCGATTTTTAAATTTTCTAGCCAAACGTGCTAATGGGCCTTCTTCGACCCACGTGTCATGTTTTGGCCCATGCCAACGCGGCACGGCCCATCACCTCCTTCGATAATGTGTGGGCTGCGGCCTTAACATATGAGCCAACACACCACAAACCGCTATAGGTTTCGTACCTAACAGGTCGTGTCATAGCGGGTCGTGCCTAATCGTGTTGTGGGTCGTGTCAGCCGGGGCGATTTATTTGGCCATGTCTAAGTATTTGTCAACTTGTCCACTAGTAGGCTTTTAGAAGGAAATGGTGGAAAGCCTTATTACCAATAAAAATGATTATTAAATATATTTTGGGCTACTTTTATTATCTAAATTTAATTTGGATCATAATTATACCTATTCTTTCATTTCGGACCGGGTAATTTTGCTATTATTGCGGTTGAGACTACCTAAAACAAATTTCGTCACCATGTTCAACAACCCTTTTGAAATACATATGTGGTGCATATATATGAGAGTTTCACCTGTAACAAGGTCGATGTATTTGAGGATGTTGATGTGTAAAACAAATAAGTTAGGTGGTCTAAAGTGCAACAATTGTAAACTAATTCACCCAAAGCGAAAAAATAGTTTAAAGAGTAACCCAAAGTAAAACTTGGTAACAAAAGGTGACACAAAGTGCAATTCACTCCAAAATCATTAATTGATATTTTTTAATGAATATTTTAGAGCGATTCAAAAGTAAATGGTGTAAAATAAACTATGATGAAAAAAATATAACTCTAAAAATTAAGTTCTAAATTTAAATTTTGTCTTATAAGTAACACAAGAAGAACGAAGTGAAACGATGGAGCCCGAATTTTACTTCCGTTCGTTTTGAATCGTTCAGGTAGACAGGTTGGGAACTACCAGTCTCTTGCGCATGCAAACGCAGCCGACTCCTTACCGTATCCCAAGCAGGCAATGCGAGAGTTGGTATCCAGCAACATCACACATCCTTGAAGCGGCACACGGGGCGGACGGGGAGGTGGCAGAGGATCTCAAAGATGTCGTCCGTGAGGCTGGCCACCGTTTCCTTCCCCTGGGGAGATCCATTCTCCATCGGGTGAAGCAGCTGCGGAGGGAGAGGTCGTCAGCAGATGGGGATATAACCGAAACACAAACATCAAAATGGTTAAGAAACTAACGAATCTGACAACGGATCAACGCAATGGGTTTCATCAAGTCACCAATGCAGCTCACTGGGAGGAACGGACAACGGAGGCACTGCGGCCACCCGCTCGCCGTTGCCGGTAAAGCCGCGAGGGCGACCAAGAGAAATCGTGTCGTTGCGTGCATACTGCTCCGGTCGTGCTTGGGCTTGGAAGGCCCGGGTTTAGGCCCAATGTCCCAGGTGGAAATGATCGGCTTGACAACTTGTTCATGGTGGGCTCCAAAATGCTTCTTCAATGGGACCGGTTTCCAGATTAAACTGCTCTCAAGCCACACACACAAAGAAAACGAATTTTTTGAATTTAATTTTTATTTTAAAAATTCACATAACTAACCTTCTGCCCCGGAAAGGGGCTAAATGCAAAATGACCCGACGTGCCGTTGCCGGTCGTCTCTCCCGGCCAGGTGGATGTTTGCCACGTCAGCATTCCGCGCTCCTTCGGGTAGCAGGTGATTAGTTATAGGAATTTTTTAAATACAAAGTTAAATTATAAAATATTTAATAAATAAAATTAAAATTTCCAAAGAAAACGTATATCTGTCTCTTGTATGGACAGTGCTAATTCGTGCGCGCGAAGAGGTGTCGAACACTGATCCGGAGTCGGCTACGAGCCTATGCGTCTGTGCGTGTGCACGTGCACATAGGATTATCAAATATGGGCCCGAACCTTTTGAAATTTATACTAAAAAATTTAAAATTTCAACCCTAAAATTCGAAATTTTCAACTCAAGGTTTGAAGCTTTCACCTCAACTAGTTTAAACTTTCAACTTAATTATCATTAAATACTAATTACATATTTACGCTTAGCGGTAAATCCCTTACCACTGCGTGCGTGCAATCCCCTCCACTCTTACATATTCTTTTGATAGTTCTGAAAGAAAACACCACATTTACTATGAATGCTTGAAATTACCATATATTAGTCAAAAAGGAACAAAGTTTAACTAGTATATTATAAATTGTTTGATATAGGCTCTATTCGGCAGCCAGCTTAGATATCTAAGAGCATTCGTTTTCCGCGCGCACGCTTCCCAAACGGCTAAATGGTGTATTTTTTACGAAAATTTTCTATAGAAATGTTATTTTAAAAATCATATTAATCTATTTTATATTTTTTAATAATTAATAATTAATTAATCATGTACTAATCTATTACTATATTTTCCGCGCCAGATAACTTACCCTCTTTCCCCCTCAGCCGAACACGGCCATAGTTGTATACAAAATAAAATTACATCTATATAGAAATAGAAGGTAAATGCTGGTATGAAATATAAATATATGAAGTAGAATAGAAGCTAATAGTTGTATATGAAATCCAAAACTTATAGAAATAGAAGCTAAGAATTATATATGAAATTCAAATATACTTCTACATATAGTGTTATCTATAGAAATAAAATTCAAAATTATATATTAGATCTAACTTTACGTGAATTATCTGTCTGCGCTCATTTTTGCTTGGGACAATTCCCTACTTGCAACAAATAACTTCGAAACTAAGTAGGTCAAAAAAAATTAATACTTTAATGAGCAATTTTTACTGTCTTTAAATAAGTACCAATATTTTAGAGTGGTACTAGCGGATTTCAAATTTTACACTAAAATTTTGGTATCTCGTGATATCTCATTACAAAGATCGTTAAATTACTCTACTTTGATGTTGGGGCATGTCCGTTTCTTGCATTCACTGTCATCCTGTTCTGTAGAATTCCATTTGTATGTGTCTGATCAAAACAAATCATATACAATTGTCAAGCTAGGGGTTTACCAATCGTGATTAATCACTCCTACAACCTACTACATGATTAATGTGCCCCTGCGAACGCTATCTTCCTTCCTCGTCCATCAGCGTCACGTTGCTCATGCAGTACGACTCGCCGAAGGAGCTCGACGACACGGCCAAGCTGGAGATCCTGACGTTGAAGTAGGCCGGCTGCCTCGGCTCCGGCATCGTCACCCCCTCGCTGCCGAGCATGGCGATCACGTCGGACATGTTGGGCCGGTCGTCGGCGCTGTCCTGGACGCATAGCAGCGCCACCTGCACGCACTTCATCACCTCCGCCGCCGGGAAGTCCTCCCCCAGGGCCGGGTCCACCAGCTCGTGCCATTGCCCGTCTTGCCAGAGCTGGTACGCCTGAAAATTTAAGAGCCCAGAAGTGTTCAGTGATCACTGATCAGCACCCGTGTGTTTCAGGTTTCAGGGTAACTGAAATTATGTGAATTTTTGATGTCAGAGATTGCTCTTACATATCCTGTAAGGTTGAAGAATTTGCCGTACTGGTAGAATCCGGCAGTCCTCTTCCCGCTTATGATCTCGAGAAGCAGGACGCCGAAGCTGAACACGTCGGATTTGATCGAGAAGAGACCCTCGGAAGCGTACTCCGGAGCGATGTAACCACTGAAAAGAAGCGCCGAGAAAAAAAATTCAGTCACGACACTTCCAGTGCATCAGAGTATGATGCTCCTCCTGAATCTTTTTCTTTTGTTTGCACAACAAAACAAAAACATGATCTGCTTAATTTACCAAATCATTATCTAGTGCTTAGTTACTTACTGTGTGCCTACAACCCGGGTTGTGTTGGCTTCTGTCACATTCGAGCAGAATATCCTTGCCATCCCAAAATCTGAGATTTTGGGGTTCATCTCCCGGTCCAGCAGTATGTTGCTTGCCTTCAGATCCCTGTGTATAACTCGCAACCGAGAGTGCTTGTGCAGGTAAAGAAGCCCCTGCGCAATGCCATCGATTATACGGAAGCGTTTGTCCCAGTTCAGCGTCGCCCCCTTTTCAGTGTCTGCATATCAAATTGTCAGGCAGGGCCAAGCATCAGCAACATTTCGGGCAGATTGCACAAAGATTTGGAGATGGACAGAGGTGAACCAAAGATGAAGCAATCCAGGCTCTTGTTGTGCATGTACTCGTAGATGAGCATCTTCTCCTCAGCCTGGACGCAGCAGCCCAGCAGCCTGACCAGGTTGGTGTGCTGCAGCTTGGCTATCAGCTGGATCTCTGTCTTGAATTCCATCAGCCCCTGCACTGAGCAAGACGAGAGCCTCTTGATGGCTATCTCAAGCCCATCAGGCAGTTCGCCCTGAAAACACAAAGGTAAGGGAGAAACAGAAACACATCATTTAGTACGTTTGACAGCGCTGAGGAACATATTATTCACTGAAAAAAAATCCATGTCAGTAACACTGAATAAACACATCAGTCAGTGCAGCATTTTGCAGATACACACTGAAAAGTGCAAAACCACAGTGTGTGTCTGCAACTCTGCATCAGAATGCAATACTAACCTTGTAGACAGGGCCGAAGCCGCCCTGGCCGAGCTTGTTGGCGTCAGAGAAGTTGTCGGTGGCGTCGGCGATCTGGTCGAAGTCGAAGAGCGAGAACTCGGAGCCGCTCTCCTCGATCCTCCACAGCTTGAGCACCTGCTCCATCTCCATGGACATGGTCGGCATGCTCACCGCCCCTGACATGTTGATCACTGATTAAGCCCGGCCGTTAGTGATCGAAACCTAAATGAGCTGAAAGAAGTCACGCATCCATGAATGCGAACGGGGTGGCAGCAGAGCTGTACGCACCTCTCCTTCTTCGCCTCCTGATCCACAGGAAGCATCCCAAGAACCCCAAGAGGAGCACGGCGACGGGGACAACTATTGCCACGATCCAAATCCCAGTGCTGCTGCTGCCGCCGCTGCTCCCTGCGTGTCAGATTCATGTTACAAGTTTCAATTTACATGAACATGCAAAAACTTTAAGCCCCTTTTTATATTATAAGATTTTCTAGTTTTATAGATTTATATAGAGGTTAATGAATCTGGGCAAATATTTAAAACACATGCATTGATCCATAGATGAATCACCTAAACATCTTATAATAAAAATTAGAGAGACTAGTTTTCGACAAAAAGAGAGGTGTTTTTTGGTGTCCCAGATTCATGTTCCAATCCTCAAAAGAACGTGACATGCATTATGCTCGAGTTCGACAAGTCCTACATGGTGGCGACGCATGCAACCAGACAGATGATGATGAAGCAGTCGGTATCGGTGGTAGGGCCACCGGCAGCGACTGCTCGCCAAGTCCCAAACGCCAAGCGGCCAATGGCGAAACCGTGGTTGGCTTCTGAGTGGTCACCGCCCAGGCGGTGGACGACGACGCCGAGTCGACGGTCGACGGCGAGAGAGAAGGGGATAGATAGCTAGTCCAACACAGTGGGTCTTTCCGCCGGCTAATACCCAAAGGTCGCCGTCCCCGGCACCACCACGACGACGACAAGGACGAAGCATCCATTGCAACTTGACAGGCAAAATATAAAAATATCTGGATGTGTACCATAATTTTTAGTATAAAAAATTAATATCTTAAATACAATATACCAGAATTTTATATTAAAACTTTTAACTACCTTAAGGTACTTTTATAAAAAAAAGTCCCAAAGTATTATTTTACCATCTTATTAAGAAAGTATTTATAGATTCCAAAATTTATAAGAACCACCAAATCTCTATATACGAATTTCGTGCAATTTCTCGGCCGGAGAAGAATGCCACGTGGCACAACATAAATCGAGCTTTGCGCTGGCCACCGCCCACGCCGAGGTCGCTCGCCGAGACGCACCGTCGCCGCTGCCGAGGTCACCCGCCGCCGCCCCCCAGATCTACCATGGGGACGCGCTCGCCAAGCTCTGCCGCCGGGACGCAACCCGCCGCGAGGAAGCATCGCCTTGCCCACGCCGAGGTCGCCCGCCGAGGCCCCCCGTCGCTAGAGATGGCAATGGGTCTATACGCGGCACCCGGCGTCGATCCCGCTGTCCCAGCGTCGATCTCGCCCTCCCGGTAGCAGGCGACCCTCTCGCGGCCACCGCCATCAATCCCGTTGTAGCCAAAGGCCCGAAGAGACGAAGCCCCTTTCTGTGCTTCTGTAGGAGGCGGTGGCGGTGGTCCGTGCAGTCTAGGAGTCGGCGGTGGCCGGTGGCAGCTGCAGCCGAAAGCTGCAGGCGGCGGGGGCTGCTGTTGACTGCAGTCGGCAGTAGCCAGCAAGGTGTGGAGCACTGGAGCAGTGGAGCCAGCAAGCTGCAAGCTCGACAAGCGTTGGACGATAGGAGGCGGCGGCGGCAAGCTCGGCAAGGCAGCCCACCAGGCAGCAAGTCGGCTCCAGGCAGTAAAATTGCTTTTATAAGTAGGGTTTAGGAATTTGTTTATGGGCTTTGGGCCTGCCAATAATATTTTTTGGGGCAGGCCTTTCTACCGTTCAGGTAATTTTTACCCACAGGTTAATGGGTTCGGGTGGTGAGGGAACATACTCATTACCAGCTCACCCGATGGGTACATATTTTACTCATTCGTGCACTGTGGGTACAATATTTAGACTATTAATACCTTCTAATATAGTAAAACCCATCGGGTATCGGGTTATGGTTCTCCATTGCCAACTCTAGCCGTCGCCCGCCGAGGCCAGCCACCTAGATCTACCGTGGGGACGTGGCCACCGTCAAGCTTTGTTGTCCCTGACATGCTCGCCAGGGTCACCCGACACCCCCACGAGATTTGCCGTGGCCAAGCTCCGTCGTCCCCCACGCATCGCCGCTACCGAGCTCCATCACTAGGACGTGGCTGCCACCAGCTCCGCCGCGGGGAAGCGTCGTCTCGGACATGCAGCCGCCGGGACAGCCGGGAGATAGAGAGAGGTAAGACCGGAAGATGGGAGAGATAGAGAGAGGGACAGTGGAGGAGTAAAATAAATGATTAATCTATAAATAAGGGTCATTTTAGTCATATATGATTTTTTTGGCAGAGGAAGTGAGCTAAAACATGCTAAAGAATTGATAATGCCAAAATAATTTAGCATCCATTTGAATTGGAGCAAAAAAATCATATCACTGCTGGCAACCCCTTTATATCGATACAAATTTATGTTTGGCCAATCTTGCTAAAAGAATTTGGCAACATTGCCAAAAAAAAAAAAAAAGAACACTACGAACAGCTTGGAACCAAGCATACCCTAAATTATATAAATCTGCAAATAATAACTAGAACACCTTTGAAAAAACCATCACCTATTTAATAATTCAATTATGATTTTACATAACAAAGGAAGGACCAAAATAAAAAGGAGAGAAAAAACAATGATTTTAGAAAGTTAAATAAATTGAACTAATTATATGAAAATTCATGAATTTTTAATTTCTAAATAACACTTACAATATGCTAAATTCTTTTGGGTTACGATAAAACTTCCAACTTCTTTGCATTTACTATCTTTAGTCTCCTAAATATTTGGATACAGAAAGAAGACATATTTTAAAATAAAAAAGGCCACATTTAGGATAAGAGACAGTACGATAGAGGAAGGACGAAAGTAATTAAATTATTAAATGTATAAAATAAGAAAGAACCATTTCTCTAATTTGTGACTATTAAGAACAAAATACCTAAACCTCCAATTTACCTTCATCTTATTAATAGCTTTTTTTATATATACCCCGTCCATCTTACAAGCACAAAACTTAAAAACCACTAGAAGTTCTCTTCTAAATATAATAATTTTAAGAAAACAAAAGACTATAAATTATATATACTCCCTATGGTTTTTTATGCTTATATCGTTAGTTTCTAGACATACGATTGAACATAAAAACACAAATCATAACTAAAACCCTTTCATGACACAATAAATCATAATAAAATTTGGATAAAAGGTTAATGATATAAACAACAATATATTATATAGATAGACTATGCGAATGGCGCACCAACAGGGCGCGCGAGCTTTCTAGTCTTACGCTAAAAAGACGGAGTAAAATTGATCTTACGTGAAACCAAATTAATAAACCACATATGCATCTACCAACAAATAAGAGGGCCAGAGGCAGAAGGATCCTCGCTCTCTGTTGACTCTTGTC
Organism: Oryza brachyantha; assembly: GCF_000231095.2. Taxonomy (NCBI): domain Eukaryota; kingdom Viridiplantae; phylum Streptophyta; class Magnoliopsida; order Poales; family Poaceae; genus Oryza; species Oryza brachyantha. Next base: position 12,934,725 of record NC_023169.2, on the reverse strand, counting down.
GCATACGTACGTGCGTGCACAGCTCAGCTGGCTGCGGATGCACATAGCCAAAACGCATCTGGTATCATGGAGGAGCCAGCCGGCATGTGTGAGGACGTGGCCGTGCACGCTGGAACGTGGTCGTCAGGGTGGCCGGCTGGTGGCGATGACGACCGCGGAAAGTGCAGGGGAGGGAGAAAGGAAAAAAGAAAAAGAAAAAGAAAAAGAGGAAGATAAAAAGATCGCACAAATCAGAAAATAGTGCGGAACTATTCTATTACTACTGAATAAAAGACGTGTTATTATTTGGGATTTTTTTAAAAAAAACTAGAGATATATTTATAAATAAAAAATAATTTGTGAATAATAATCTTATATATGCATTCTTATTTATCTAGAAGTCAAGACCAAAAAATAAACTATGGTAAAAAATCTTAAAATTTATTCTAATTAAATTTAAAATTAAAAATTAAAAATTTTGCTTATAAACCTAAACATAAACTATGAGACGGAGAAAAGATCACAAGACCAGCTCGTTCGTTCGCAGAGCGGCAAAGCGTCTCGTGACGCACGTGGATTTCGCTTTCTTGTGTCTCTGGATCATGGCTACTACAGGGGGGCACCGAATCATCCGACACGGACGCCCATAGTCGTGTCGGCCATAGGTCACAGGAATGATAGCAACATGGAGATGGACACGGAGGAGAAATGAGCGGAACTCTCCCAGTGTGTGACCGTCTTCAGTGTGGCCAGCTGCGCCAACGGAATATACAAATCTCCTTGGTAATTAGTATACCACTGCAAAGATACACTTACCATAGGACAGAGGTAAAACTATCTCAGTTTTAAAATATAAATATTTTTAATTTATTTAGTATATATTAAGTACTTCTCCATTTAGATGGTTGACTTTTTTCTTGTAATGTTTGACCATTTGTCTTATTCAAAAAATATGTAAGAATCATTTATTTTGCCTGTAACTTATTTTATTATTAAAAGAACTTTAAACATCACTCGTGATTTTTTATATTTATACTAAATTTTTGAATGATCAAATATTGCAACCAACCAAGAAAGTCAAATATCTTGCATTATGAAACGGAGGTAGTAGATGTTAATTGATCTTTTTAGTTATTTTAGTGATTAATTTTAAATTTTAAATTGATTAGATTATTTTTAAGTTTTTGGTTGGTTGTGAAATTATTAGAATGATCAAAATCGGTGAGTACGTAAATATTTATATTACATATATATAAAACTTTTATATTTTAGGACGGACAGAGCAGCCACGAGCAGTCACGGATTTAGGCAAAATTCATGCACGTTGCTGTTCTTAAGATGGAACAGAGAATGCATGCATGTTCGGTTGGAATAGAAATGGACACTGCTCACGGCGTCCCATCGAGTCAAAAACAAAAACGCGATCATGTGATCGAGACGCGCCATGGTCAGAGTTTCCAAGCTAAAGTCACTGTACCACTCCTGTTCCATAAAAACAAAATCCAATTTTTCCTGCATTTGCTGCACCCCGTACGCTTGATTCCTTCACATGGTAAAGCTTTGCAACATGGAATTATTATTATCATTAATTTTTTTCTCTCTTGTGGAGAGAAGGGGACAGGAGCACACCGAGAGGCTAAAAACAATGAGCATGACGGAAATATTAAAGTTTTCAGAAACGGCCCTACCCAAGTGCTTGGATTGGCTGTGTTCTCGAAGAGTAAAATTAATTAACAAGCACAAAAGTATTTGGATTGAGGAAATTTTGCAGATCGATTGGATCGTAGATTTGACATCATTTTAGAACCATATATATATTTTTTCAGATCTTGGAAGACAAGACTAGCTTGCAACCGGAACTACACTCGTGGCGAGAAAGCAATTCCTGTAGGCTGATGTGGACTGGGGAATTCATTTATGGATGGAAAAGTCAAGAGGGTCCTACTTTAAGATAAGCACGCATAGCAATGATGCAAGCATTGTGCATGACACAAATTATATTTTTCCAAGAGTGAGAATTGTCGGTAGAAGATAGTAAGTAGTAGTATTGTGTGTATAATAATAACCCTATTGGATCTTCAATTTGAAATTTTGGCGAAGTTCGTAGCATTTTTTTATCATTACAAATTTGACCAAATCTTATTTGGCACACAAGTTGTTGATCGATCGGCTATTGTGGTATAGATAGATGAACAACATTATCGTACTAAATTATTTAATTAGGTTGGGCCTAATTCCCTTAATCATTATCAAGAATTTTATTGTTAAACCGAGCCGTTGTGCATCGTAGAGAAAACGCACTCATGTTAATCATCACGACATCTTCTCGTTTAACACGAGTATGTATATGCAATGTCAAACTACCAAATGTTCCCCCCTAACAAGGAAAGTAGTATAGATCCCTTACTTGATTAATCTGCCTTAAAGTCATGTTGATATAGTTTAGCTTCCAAAAATTTCAACAATGTTGCCATTCTACAGAAACTAAACAAACATATGAAATCAACACTAAATACTACTCACCTCATTTTAGCAAAAAAACCCAAAAACTAAAAAAAAAAACCCAATACTCTCCAGCTCACCAGCTGGCTCGCTAGAACTCAACACGACTGAATCATCAATTTACAGGGGAGAAAACTATGTAGTTTATGAATTCAAATCAAATTAAGTTCATCTCATTTTCGAAAAATGTATATTTCCCTTTGCGAATTAATAGGGCAAGCAATTAATCGAGTTAACATCAAGTGAATTAAATCCACTCAATGGAATTAACATCAATGGAATTCATCTCTAGATTGAATGCATCAAACCTTAAAATTTGAGAGCTTGGATTTAATTAGGACTAACCTTGTGGCGGAGCCGGGAGAGGGGTGAGCAGCACCATGTCGTTGGTGGTCTTGAAGAAGAGATCCTTCTCGTACCTGAAGTCGCACCGCACGCCGAGGATCCTCCCGCCCACGCGGCCGCTGAACCACTTGGGCATCTGGCCGATGATGCCGGCGAGGCAGCTCCGGCACTGCGCCGGCGAGAGGTCCGGCGTGCACTGCGCGATGGCGTAGATGTTCATCATCTCTGGCTCGAACCCGGCCTGCCCCCCGGCGTACCTCCTGCTGGCGTTGCTCGCCTTGTCGGCCACCGCGTTCACCAGCTGCGCCACCAGGGCGTCGAAGGCGGCCACGTTGCTGGGGTCGGAGACGTTGTTCATGTTCCACGCGGCCGTCTCCGGCGAGTTGACGGCGCCGGTGAGGACGTCCTGGTCCGAGTACCGGAGCTGGTACTGGTCGTGGTAGACCGTCACGTCCTTGCTGTACATGCAGCTGCCCGCCGCGTCCTGGAACGACGACGCCAGCACCGCGGCGGAGCAGTCGGTGCCGGTGAAGTCGCCGCGGCAGAGCACGAGCCCGTACGCCGTGTCCGGCGCGGCGCCGAACGCCCCCGCCGCGTAGCCGGACACCGAGGCGTTCTTGGACAGCACCGCGAAGAGGCCGTTCAGGTTGGCCTCGAACGTGCTGTTGGGCAGGTAGGTCCGCTTGACGGCCGTCGAGTTACAGAACGACGAGATGGGGTTGAGCACCGGCACGGCTCCCCCGTCGTCGCCGGCCGCCGGCGCCGGCGAGGCGACGGCGAGGAGCAGCGAGAAGAAGACAAGCATGGTAGGTGCTAACCGAAGAGTACACTTTGGGGGCCGGGCGGGGCTAATGGCGTTGCTGCTGTACATGGAATGGAATGGCCAAAAAGCCCAAAAGAGTGACACAAAAGCTATGCAGCTCATTGCTCCAGTGGGTTAATATATATTATCATAGGCATCAGGGTTAACTTAATCAGGGCTTAACTAAGATTATAAAAGGGATTAGGGCCAGGTTGATTAATTAGTGCAGTTAGCATGGTTGCTTCAGCTACGATGACAGTGACAGTACGCTGGTTAGAGCTTGAGATGGTTGACCTTGTGCTGCTAGCTGCAAGGCTGCAAGCAACTGATGGAGAATTGATGAGGATTGGAGGATGAAATGAATCTGAGAATTTTGGCTGTACTTGTGTCTGTACTCTTTTACTCTTTAGGTTGCTTGTAGCTGGCTTATTAGCTGCTCGTGGTTTTTCAGAGTTGTTTACAATAATGGATGCCTGATGGGATGAGCATGGATCGGAGGGACGTGTCGGTTTTTTTTTTAAGTAGTAGGTGTGTCTACTGTCTACAGCATTTGAGATCTAAGTTCAATCTGTGTGGATATAGTTGAGTATATCAGGCCATCAGGGCAATGTTTGTGACACAAGTTAATTTCCTAATTCCTATAGCTGTTTCTAGATTTCCTCCAGAATTCTTGTATTCTGGATAGGCACTTGTTTTGAGGTGTTTAAACTGTCAACCGTCGAATTCCAATTGGATAGTGCTTTTACCGTATGTCCATCTTGTAGTTTTTTTTATGTGCAATCACATATCTAACCATACTTTGAAGACTAATTATGAATCTGACCCTTCTTTTTTAACTTTGCAAATTTAGCCCTCTTTTTCAAAAGCGAACCAACCGTCTAACCCTGGTTGATGCATGCCGTTAGGGTTTAGGCTAAATAAATTGAAAAATTAAATTTAAAATATGAATGGACTATTCTGCCCCTCAAGTCATATTTTCTCTCTCTCAACTCACTGCCTCTTAGATCTGAGAGGAGAGCCCGGGGGAGGACAGAGGAGGTGGCGCCGAGCAGGCCTGAGGGAGGAGCGGCGCCGAGCGAGGCCGAGGGAGGAGCGACCCTGAGCCAGCCCGGCGGCGTCATCGGGCAATGGGTGGCTGGGCGCCGGCGGGCACAGTGTAGGGGAGCCGGCGCATGGGGGGAGGCGGCGGTGTGGGGGAAGGCGACACCGGCGGCCGTTGGTAGTGGGGGAGACGACGCTGGCCACAGCGGGCAGGGAGGAGGCGGCACTAGCAATGGCCGGCCTCGCCCAGTGAGGGAGGAGGCGGCGCCGGCAGCCGTTGGCAATGGGGGAGGCAATGCCGGCCACATCAGGCAGTGAGGAAGGAGGCGGCGCCAATGGTGGCCGGCTGTGGGGGAGGAGGCGGTGAAGACCTGATTTACTCTCAATTACGTTCAACTATTTCAAATCAATAATTTCGAGTTTTATTAATTCAAGTTGAAATTATCAAATTTGAAATTATATATATCAAATTAACCTCAAATCTATCAAAGAAAATTCAAATTCTGAAGTATATTAAGTTACATGTCAAATTTATTGAATTTAGAATTATATATATCAAACTAACCTCAATTGTATCAAATAAATATCAAATTTCTAATTAAATTAATTTAAATTCAAATTTATTAAATTTGAAATTATATATATCAAACTAATGTCAAATCTATCAAATTTAATTCAAACTTTATTTCAATCTTTCTGAATAAATATTTACATTTATTTCCTATAAGTTAATATACAATAGGGTCAAAAGAACAAGACAAATTGGTCAAGTCGCCCTTCATTTAATGGTGTTAAATAGCCTTCATGGAGTAGGGTCACTCAACTACTTCGTTTTTGAAAAAGAGGACCAAATCTATAAAGATGAAAAAGTCTGGTCAAATCCATAGTTCCCATTCAAAGTAGGATTCAAAGTAGGGTTAAATTTGCAATTGCTCTTTTTTTTATACTGCAACTTTTAGGCTGTTCATTTCAATGGTGCATTCCTCTTACCCCCTATGAAGGTAATACTCTTAATTATAGAAGGATTTGAAAATATTATTTATAACAACTAGGTAATGAAATGATGTCACTTACCGTATATTGAAAATTCGTATTAACATCTATTGAATTTAATAGATTTTTAAATGGTGAATTTGGTACCGATACATCACAGTTCAATCTAGAAGCCAACTGATGTCTTTTCTCTCCAGTTTAGAACTTTAAAATATCACGTACATGAGCAATTTCATCTTTATATGTTCCATATTTTCGAACTTAAGTTTCAGTGGTGAGCTTTAGTATGCTAGAACATTGTTAAAGTAGCAAACTTTTAATTCTTTCATTCACAGTTAAGTTTAGAAAGGATAATTAATGGCACTAATGATTTCTCCTTTTTTTGGTCTAATTTATCGATTGAGAAAAAGAAAAAAACAATCATACTAATTAATGGTCAAGATTTATCCTAGATCTTACCACCATGGAGGATTGGAGGTAAGGTGCAGGACCATAAAAAGGCCCATCCATCTTAGCTTATATTTTCTAAATAGGTGTAATGACATTTGAATACCCAGCACTCTCTCTGTTTCTTATTACAAGGCACTTAATGTTTGTTCTAAGTCAAATATTTTTAAGCTTGGCCAAATTTGTGAGAAATTATTAACATTTGCAGCACACAATAAATATAGTATAAAAATATAATGGTGAATTTAATAAAAATAGTTTGGTGCTATAGATGTTAGTATTTTTTTTTGACTTGGGACAAACCCAAAATAATTTGTAATATGAAACAACGAGAATATCTGGTTATCAACACAAATGCAATGTTGTAACCAACAGATACAAATACAAATCAAATATCTACATAATTGGGTGAGCTCATACAACTACACTTAACCATCCATATAATGCAACTACGATCAACCGTTTGTTTTTATATTTATTTCACGTGATCAAAAGAATTCACATTAAAATTAATAAGATTACTCTAAATTGTTTAGAAATATTAAGTAAAGCTACTTACAAGCGGAGTCACGTTGTCTTCTCTATCCTCATGTCACGTAAAAACTACCACTTACTCTCCACCCGTGATATAAACACCGTTCCCATAAAAACAAAAAAAAATCAAGTGGGTTTTTATAAAAAAGAAACTATGTCTCTTCGGCAAAATTTACTATAGAGCACTCAAACTTTGCGCTATTTGCTGGAGGATACCGTAAGATCGTGTTTTGGTTGAAGGGCACCTTAAAAATGTGATAATTATTAGCCACCAGACACCGGTGACATTATTTTATAATTTGATAGTGTTTGGGAGAGAAAACATGATCAAAATGCCAAAATACCCTTGAGATGATGGTACCAGATTGGAAAGAGCAGCTCTTCCTTGCCGTCACCTGCCCCACCGCATCGATCCCACCTAGCCTCCTCAGCTCCTCCTCTGAGAGCCCGTTCTTGTTGTCCTCTTATGTCTCTAACATAAAAGAGACAAGGCATTTTAGCACTTTTACCGTGTTTTCTCTCTACAAAACCAATGAAAACTATAAAATAATATTATCGATGTCTAGTAGCTAATTACCACTTTTTTGGTGTCCTCCGGCCAAAACATGATCTTACGGTGTTTTATAACTAAGAACGCAAACTCCAGTGCCCTATAGCAAATTTGCCCTTTCTTTTCTCCGTAGGTCCATGTATTTGTGCAATCTATCATCAATTGTATGAGCATGTTATAGTATACGAGCATATTATTATATTTTGAATATCAAAACCCACGAAGTTTTGCTCGACACCTATTTTTCCTCCTATATAAGCATCTGGAAGCAAGCATGCCCTGATGGGTAAACATGTTCTATGGTGGAAGTTGTTTCTTCTTAGCAAATCCTTGGGTATGTTTGGGGAGTTTTAGATTCTAAGAAGCAGCTGCTTGGTAGCCAGCTTTGAGAATTTGGAAAAGCTCCTAAACCTAGCTTCTCCAGCTTCTGGATTTTTAGTTTATTTTCCAGAATCTGTAACTACAGATTCTCAGAAGCTGTGGACCGTTTGGGTCAGCCTCTAGCAGAAGCAGCTTTTAGAAAAAGTTGCAGCTGAGAGAAGCTTGTCAAAACAGGCCCCTTTAATGACGTGGCCTCGGTAGTAAATCGTCAATGTACTATGTAATTTAAAAAAATTCCTCATCATCCAATAAGCTTAGGATAATTAAAATAAAGTATTAGATTATTATGATATTTTATTATAATGTAGAGTCAAATTAATAAGTTTCTTCAAGGATGTTTTTAAGATTATTGGATACCTAAAAATCCACTACCGTCGGTTATTTAAAGTAATTACCTATGATCTATGACATGCTTCATATTTTATCCTATAATAATTTAGCTTATAGTAATCCTGCTCAATAATCTATATTACATTAATTCTAATCGAAAAAAACTTGTCCTTATTACCTGCAGCTTAGGTCTATATACTCGGATTTGTATTAGGTAGCTGTTGCCGACTATCAAAATGTTATAAACGTGTCTGATGATCAGATTTGGCACCTTCTAGCTACAAGCCTACATGCCGGATTGTCTGTCCTCTGCTCGACCATGGTGTTTTTCCAGTTTGAAGTAACATGCGCGACAAGTTATCCGTGTATGAAATGTATTCTCTATGGGCATGTCTCGGTAAGTAGATCTGTTTGCCAAAAAAATGGAGAAAAATCACTGGCTCTCGTTTGTTTTACTTCTGCTTATCATTATAAACCAAAATTTAAAATTTTAACATCAAATTAGAGCTAATTTTGAGGTTTCTTCATCTTAGTTTTTTTAACCTTAATTTTACATCACAAATGTATATAAAAGTTGTATTTACAAAATATTTTTTCTTTATAAATATGTTGTTAGGTTGTTTCCTGAAAAAGAGACTCCCTAGATCTAATAGCTAAAAACTCCGTATCACCAATTCACCAGACAAATGGTAGAACCCATGAAAATTTTTACTGCCGAGGTACCGTATTATCCATTGTAAATTTTGTTATTTATTGATAACTTAAATAAAATAACACCTTACGGTGCCAATTGTTACCTCCTCGAGTACCACAAAATTGTTTATAATTGAATGGGTAGAACAACTCTGGTATTTTCTTAATTTTGTAGATTAACAATTAGAAGATTGCATCAATGAACTATTTCATTTTATTTTAAAAGCAAACGGTTGTTGGATCTTTCTAGCTAAATCCTATTATATTTACGAGTTGTTGTGACCAACTGAGCGTGGAGAACCTAGGAAAAAATACGGCAGGACCTGCTACCTTTTCGGTAGCACTTGTGCTGCCTCATATCTTAAAACTGAGTTATAATTATTTGACCATACTTTTATATTTTATATTTTAGTTCTTTGACATTGTCTTCCTGAGCTATCAAAGTTGGATGATATGAGTCTCTATGCGTCGGATTCTGTTCCTCAAAGTAGAATAAATATAAAGTTAGTTCACTCTCGAAGAAATATTCCATGCAATTTATGCACATTACAAACTTGAGGAGGGACACATCAAGCAATATTTTTCAAGCTCTAATTGCAGATGCTACCTTGAACAATTTAAAAAGACTCATTTTTAATTTCCCATTGATATTTATCATTGTGAATTTGTAATTTGGTACCAGGTTCTTTATTCCTTACCTAAGCTGGTATTTTGAATTTTATTTTGAGTAAAATTCATAAAACCACAGGTTTTGGGACATCCATGCACAAAACCCTAATTTTTGCAATTTTTCCAAGAAACCACAGATTCCACAAAACTTCGTATTTATGCGAAATTCTTATATTTCACTATACTGACAAGCATATACTCACATTACATGCTGAAAATACACATTCCTATACCCTCTTCTCCATTTCTTTCCTAACTTCCTCAATTCATGATGGAGAAAAATTAAGATGCAAAACTTGGTAGCAGCAAACAAATTACATAAACCCAAACTACGTAAATGGTAACCGATGTTTGTTTAGAAAGTGACCAATGTTAAAAGTTAACCATATTTTTTATACATGTGTAAGTGTAATAGTCAAACAAATGATTTAGGTATAGATGTGGGTTTTATGAAACATTTTACACAAAACCAGTGGTTACTTGAAATAAATCGCAAAAAATGGAGTTTTATGTTTCGAATGTCCCAAAACCTGTTTTGTGAAACATTGCCCAAAACCTATTTTCAATTTTTCATGGTGATTGATGATGTCTAAAGTATATAATAGAGTTGGTACTTGGCAGTAAAGTTAGTTCAATTCCTTATTTTAAAAAGGGTAATTGGATCCATGTCATTGTAAATTTGCTTGTTTTCATAAACATCATTACTACTCCCTCCAGTTTTTTGTTTGACATCATTGACTTTCTAATTTACGTTTGACCCGCCGTCTTATTCAAAAATGTCGTCCAAATATACAAAATTATAAATCATACTTAAAGTTCCTTTAGTAATAAACCAAATCATAAAAAAATAGTCAATAATTATATAATTTTTTTGAATAAGACAAAGGGTCAAACGTAGATAAAAAAGTCAACGACGTCAAACAAAACAATCGGAGGGAGTATTTGAATAATTGAAAGGATGTCATTACAATTTCATAGCTATTCAAGTTATTTCACTACATACCTCTTTAGTGCACTTAGAAATTTTTTTGGACCAAATTGCTTTTTACACTTAGATTAGTCGTTCAGGAGGGAGTGGTCAATCACCTCCGGCATTCTGATTCAAAAAATTCCTAAGTGTACTAAAGGGTAAGTAGTGACGTATCTTGAATAGTTATAAAATTATAATGACATATTTTAATTAATTAAATAGTAATGATATTTTTCAAAACAAACAAATTTATAATGTCATGGATCCAATTAACCCTTAAAAAGAAGAGGTTGGCTTAATTATTACATGGAGAGAAGGATTGTGCATGATCTTCTAGATATTTTGTATGTAAAAAAATATTAGAAGTCAACATAATGCAATATCTCATTGCATCACCTCTCACACCCATGAAACTCCACCGTAATTATGTATCTTCTGCAGTCTTGTGCAAGTTTCCATGATATCAATTGACTTTCAGGCGCTACCATGTGCCCATGACTTTTTTTTTTCGAGCGGAAAACAATAAATATTACACTGCCATGTCAGCTTGCACAGTAAAATGATTATTGCAACTTGACAGTACACCAAGGTTTCATATGTAATTAATTCTGAAGGACTGAACAAAGTGACTTCATCCATAATTATTATCAATTCATGTCGGGGATATTTTTCTTATCTCTATTTCTACTATTGCTCATGTTCGATATATATATTGCTCATGTTCGATATATATATATATAGTTGAGGCTTTTAATTTTTTACCACTCTTCACCACAACCACTTGATCTCTCTCACAACTACAGAGTGAAAAAAGAATGACAAATCTATATGGGCTGCATGGGAGGGGAAGTTGGGACTTGGGAACCCTTCCCTTAGCGGCACACAAAACGAAGCAATGATTAGCATATAATAAATTAAACAATCTGACTAGAGGAGGAGATTTTGTCTGAACGGGTTAAATTATAAACTAGATGATATTAACTATTTGGTATCATTACTATCGCGCGGCGAGACAAGACGAAGGGCATAGCGGAGTGTGGGGAGTCATGTGCCAGAGCACGAATCGTCAGAGGGCAGCAGGGCAGAAAGAGATTGGCGGACGGCAAAGCCGACGGAGAGAGGAGGGCGGCGTGGAGATTGGCATGGAAGGTAGCAACACGGGGGAGGCAGCGCCGGAGGCACAGAAACACGGACATAGGAGAAGGCGTGCCAGCGACGAAGGAGCGCGTGGAAGGAAGTGCCGGAAAAAGACGAACTGTTCATTGAGTCGTCCTGTCATAGACTTTTCGTTAAGAAAATATTAGCTAAAATCTTGAAAATTGATTAATATGGTTCTAGAACAATTTTACATATATTTTTTAAAACATACCGTTTAATATTTCGGGAAGCATGCGTGTGAAAAACGAGTAAACCAAAAGGAGAACGGGTGCCGAACACACCGCCATCGATTGAACCCACCCTTATTCATGGACTGAATCCTTACTAGTTGGAATGCTTGATTTTTTTTTATTCCAACACCAAAAGTCAACGCAATTTTGTCCCGAGAGAGAGATGCGCACGAGCCAGTGAATTTGATCGTACGATTTGCCTGTTCATTCCAATCAAATGATCCTAGCGGGTAATACATCTCGCGGCAACAAGATAACACATTATCTTTCGCCGACCAATCCTTCCTAGTTCATATCTTTGTTAGAAATATTTCTATTGTAATTCACCATACACCAGAACTCACCCAAACTAACAGTGAGTTCCTCTCAACGTTTGTCTCGACTCGCCTCATATAAAGTCAGGGATCCAAATCCAATTGCTTATAAGCATGCCTACTCTTCTTGTCACAGAAAAAAAAACCAATTTCTACGAACGAATCTAAACAAACACCATGTTTTACATTCGTCATCAAAAACTCGTTTTTCCTCGAACATAAGAAGTAATGATCTAGCTTTGACAGCTCTGCCTAACAGGCAGCGTAGCCGTTTAGCTAGCAAGTACGTCCTGCTGTCATATGTACCAGGAACCAGGTTGAACCTTGGCAGCAACCGGCATTTGAGGGGATGTTTGGAACAAGAACTAAACTTTAATCTCTTATTCTATTGGATGTTTGGACACTTATTATAAATAATAAACGTAGACTATTAATACAATTCATCGATAATCTTAGACTAATTCGCGAGGCAAATCTATTGAGCCTAATTAATTCATAATTAGCCTACGTGATGTTCGAGTAAACATACGCTAATTATGGATTAATTAGACTTAAAAAATTTATCATACGGATTAGCTCTAATTTCTGTAATTAATTTTATAATTAATCTACGTTTAATATTTATAATAAGTATCCAAACATCTGATGTGACATGGAAAAAAAGTAAAAATTGTGAAAATTAGGACCGACGGTTAGCATGGGCTCTTTGAGTCCAACGTGCAAATTAACAAAAGAGGATCTGTTCGTAATCCACGCATATATTACCAGAACGAGGACTTTTTGTCTCCTTGGCATGGTTGGCTGAAAGGCGCATGAATTCCAAGTCAAACCTGTCGGATACATACTGTTGATTTCAGACAAAACATGCGAAAATGCCCCTTTGGATACTGACATGGACTGCAATATTTCCATGATTGCTACTTGTACCCTCTTCTTCTATGCTTATAATCCTAAATATTAAATTTTTAATCTTATATCTACAATTGATTTTAAGTTTTTTTACTAAAATTTATTTTTTATCATTGACATTTAGATCGCTAAGAATACTTATATAAAAGTTTTATTCATAAATTATTTTTTATTTACAAATACATCGTTTGGTTTTTTATAAAAAAACCAAACAATCACCCCCTTCCTAGCAGCCTATCCTGCCGGATTTGAATGCAGATTTCCTTCAGAGCTTGGTCTATCTGGAAAAGAGAATGAATTATATCTTTCTTATTAGACTTCTACGTCTAACTGGATATATGCGGCATTTTAAATTAGAAATTTAGCCCCTCAAACAATCTAATTTAAAATTAGCTTTTGTACAGATTTGAACTCACTGACTTGAGTTGTTACTTAATTAGATCACTGTAAACATAGACTACATGCACTCGCAATGAATTATCATCTAGACTAGAAGAGTACCTGAGTAGAACAGTTGACATCTCATAGCTCTGTTTGGTTGTGAATCATGAACGTACGGCATGTGTAATTACATGAGCTGCATGAACCTGAACTTTTTTAATTTTTTAAACATTTTAATAAATATTTTTTGTAGTATGAGGTAATGCCACCCTGTCTAGCGTGGCAAGAGAATGTTGCTATGCTGAGTACTTGTCGTCAGCATGTTCGTGCCACCCTAGCGGTAATGGCGTGCCAGCCAAGCTAACGTGATAGCTTTTTTTCCTGCTTTAGAAGGGGTGGCGTGGCTAAAAAAGTTTAGATGGTAAAAATTTTCATAGAAGGTTTAGTAATAAAATTATTTAGAAAATAAAAAAAATCCATGAACCTCCCACTGATGCGATGTTCATCTGCTAGTGCTACTAACTGGGCCTAGGTTCGCCTCCGCGTTGCTCATCGTTTTCCCTCGATGCATCAATATCAAAGTTTCTCCTTTTATATCTCGCTTTTTTTTTTCGTTTCATGTTGCCATCCAATAAATCCAAAAACCTCGTCGTTGTGAAATATAACAGTTTTCATTAAATAAATTTGAACAGACTCAAGGAGAACCTGAGCATAGAACATTAGAACCTGACTTTTAGACTGTTATTTTCTCTTGATTATGTATTATCACGGGGACCCTTTCCAAGCTCCTAAACGATGAAAACATTCGTAATAAAAAAAGGGACTTATATAAACTTTGTTTTCTCAACTTTTTAGTAGTCACTTCAGTATTTAATACACTGAAACATGTCTACCAAAACCAGGTAATACAGAAAATCTAAAGATCTCATGAGAAAAGAACACTATCTTAAGTAGACCATGCCGAGATTGAAAACTTGAGATGCGAGGATATGGACAAGTCAACTTCAGATCTTCACTGCCAAAGTAAAAAAGAACTTGAAATCTTCTCAGTCTGATGGGATTTCACTGCCACTGGCATCTGCTGGGTACGAGAACAAAGTCGCGTGCACTGCTTGATTGGGCTGGTCAGTATACGCGAGCGGAAAGCCCACAGAACGGCCCATCTATACGCCAGCGCGGCGGCCCAAGGGCTAGGTGCATCGGCGCCAACCCTCCCTCTAATTCGAGCCAAGCCAAAATTTATTTTTTTAATCTAAAATTTTAAGTTGATTTTAAGGTTTTTTAATATAGTTTATTTTGCATCTGTAGAATTTATATTTAAAATTTATTTTTTATTTGTAACTATACTGTTTGTTTTTTTCTCACCAAGCAAAACAATGATCCCCTTACATGCCCGGCGAATCGTAGGTGCGCCACCACCCGTCGTCTAATTCCACCGTTGGCGAGGCTGGCCACCGTGGGTCCGGTTGACAGGCCAGATGATAAGCGGACAGATGTCGACAGGTCTACTATCGACCCGGCACAATTCCATAGAGTCCGTATTTTGCAATTTTTGATATCAACCCTAACTTTTATGACTTTCCATTTAAATGGTATTATTGTTAACATGTTTATGCTTTTTACTGTACTCTGTCTTGAACTCTTACAGTATGGCTACAAACAACACAAAAGAGAACACCACACGAATCTAAATTATGAAACAAAACAATAACAACTAAAGAAAAAATCTGAACCACAGTTTGGTTAAACGCCTAAACAAAGCCAAAAAGAAAAAAAAAGAGAGAGAGAGACCAGATATACAGACAAGCACTCGCAAATCACAATGACATTATATTGAAAGGGCAATGATGGTAATCTAATCTAATCTACCTTGCCAATGTGATGCTGATGGTGCTGTTGCATGATGAAGCATCTGAGCCGCTAGATCGCACATAGAAGTAGGCCGGCTGCTTTGGTTTGGGCAGGGTCATTTCCTCGCTGTTTAGCATAGTGACCACCTGGTCGATCGAAGGCCTGTCGTCTGCCCTCTCCTGGACGCATAAAAGTGCCACCTGAATGCACCTCTGTATCACTTGATGGTCGTTTCCTATACCGAAGCAGACCAGCTCATGCCCTTGTCCAGATCTCCAAAGTTGCCAAGCCTATGAAAAAAAAAATGAATCTCTGTCACAAACAAATGCTGTGCATATGAGCTTTATGAAAGCATATTTTTCGCAATCTGGAGTACATTTGGACCAATCCGATCCTGTTGTTCGTTCAGACGAAGGAAAAAAAAGAACTCACGTATGAAATGAGATTGTATAGCTTGCCATCATAAGAATAGAAACCGGCAGTCCTCTTTCCACTAATGATTTCCAAGACCAAGACGCCAAAACTGAAGACATCCGACTTGATCGAGCAAACCCCATCAAAAGCATACTCGGGAGATATGTAGCCACTACAGAAGTACAACTCATATATTACCAAGGTACATGAAGTATAAAAAAAATTATATACAAATTTCATAATTGACCTCTATGCTTTTCTATGGGAAAATTTATAATATTTTTAATACGAGATAATTGTAGTAGCTAATAATTAGCCACAAAATGGACTGCTCTATGCATTTTCCTTATTAGGAGAGCATATATAACTATGCACATTCATTTATGCTGACAATTCCAGATGGGTTTGTACTTACTGTGTGCCTACTATTCTGGTGGTATTTGATTCAATCATATTTGAACCGAATATTCTGGCCATCCCGAAATCGGAAATTTTTGGAGTCATGTCACTATCCAAGAGAATGTTACTTGCTTTTAAGTCCCTATGAACAACACATAATCGTGAATGGTTGTGAAGATATAAAATCCCCTGTGCTATCCCATCAATTATATGTAGACGTTTTGGCCAGTTTAATTTTGTTCCTTTAACAACGTCTGCAAAATATGAATGAAGTTAATGAAAATTTGTCAAGATAGCTGTAACTTCAAATAGTCAAATTGTAGTACTATGTAGAAATATGGAGTCTTATTGGAGGCATACCAAATATGAAGACGTCCAGGCTTTTGTTTTGCAAGTATTCATAGACGAGCATCTTTTCATGTTCCCCCTCAATACAACAGCCGAGCAACTTAACAAGATTTTTGTGCTGAAGCTTAGCTATCAGCTGAATTTCGTTTTTGAACTCTAGTAAACCTTGCACAGAACATGCTGAAAGTCTTTTAACTGCTACTTCAAGACCACCAGGCAATAGGCCCTGGAAATAAAGAACATTAGAACTGCTATTAGAATCATATATTCATTGTTTCTGTTTTTCTAATTTTGAAAAAAAAATGGCATGAGTACAATTACGATGTTGAGTGCTACATTAGCACTCCTGTCTTCTCGCTTTTGCTTATGCTTATAAACCAAAATTTAAATTTTTATCTTAAATTTAGAGTTGATTTTAAGGTTTTTTTCACCAAAGTTTATTTTCCAATCTTGATTTCTAGATTATTAAGAATATATATATATATATATTTTATTAACATAGTTTGCAAATTTTAAAAAGCCAAACAATAACCCCATAACATGTGACACTGGGAAGGTATGGATCTTGTGTGCATAAATATTTTTGAAATAGTCTAATTGAAATATGTAAAGATCATTTGAGAATTGAAAATACACAATATAGATAAAAAAAAAAGTCGAAGACCAATGCAAGTATAGAATTACCTTGTAAACAGATCCAAAACCACCTTGACCAAGTTTGTTTTCCCCTGAGAAGTTTTGTGTAGCTTCTTTTATCTGAGAGAAATCATACAATGAAAATCCTGAGTTCCCTTCTTCAATTCTCCAAAGATTTATTACATTCTGTACTGCCATCGACAGTAGCCGTAGTTCAAATCTTGCTTGTTCTGAAAAAGAAAAAACAGTCACACGGTTTATTGCTAGTCACCATAGCTGGTTATTATATGATCGAATGAGATACATGTATCCTTACGCAAAGGAGAGAAGTTGTGAGACTAATGTTTAGCTATTTACCTCTTTTTCTCTCCCGTTTGATCCAAATATGAACAAGCAACCATGAAATAGATACCATGAGGGAGAACGATCCGATTGTAACCCAGATCCAAAACTTACTTGCTGCACATCAACGATATGAGTTATGACCAAATTATCACTAATACGTGATACCGGTACAGAGATACGGTATGATGATACGGGGATATGGTATATTTCAAAGCTACGGATAAGGTGATATGGTGAGAATACATATGCTGCATGCATGTTTTAACAGATGATACATTGACTTTTTATTATATTTTTTATTATATGTTTGATCATTCATCTTATCCAAAACAAATTATGTAAATATATAAAAATATAAATTATATTTGAAATATATTTAGTTATAAATCCAATCATAATAAAATAAATCATAACTATATAATTTTTTGGATAACACGAATGGTCAATGTAAAAGAAAAAGTCAATAACGTATATGTTAAAATGCGGAGAGAGTATATCATAATAGGAAAAAAATACAGATGGGCTATAAGATGATAAGGTATTGAAATTATGTTGATGAAAACCCAAAATAAATTGCATGAGAATGTGTGTTTTTTCTTATAATATGATAATTTACTAGGTTCTTAAATTAGAGATTATTGACTCCCATATAAGTGCCAGTGTATCGGATAAGGACACATACAAAAGTGTTTGTTAACTAATTTTACTGATTGTCATACAAGCAAATTTGGTGACATAGAGAAAAGAGAGAGAAGAAGAGAGAAAAGTCATTGTTATGCATGACAATGGTTTAGAGTCGACTTTTAGCATTTATTTAGAAAATTTTATTGCGTGAGATAGATTAAAAGAAAAGAAGAATAATAAAAAAAATATTATATTAATGAAGAAAACACACCAAGCTCTATGATGTTTGTATATACGCATATAAAATAGGTTCTTATTACTGACATATTAGATAAGAGTCCCTAGTGAGCTCTATCTTTGAACATGTCCTAAGTATCTGATATGGGTATCACAGTTTACCGAATTATCGATGATTCATAGGTTCTGACTAGGAGCAAAAGTCACTCCACCTCACCTAAGTGGTAAGAGTCATGATATTTGTTTTTCTTTAAAGTGCTTTTGTTCTATCAATTAACAAATGTTAATAAAAGAATGGAAAACATAAATTCACATTATTCTCCTTTCCAAACTAAAAAATATATGATCATGCATGTTGACTGCCAAATTGGCAAGTCTAGCTAGCAATTAAAAAAAACCTGCCATATAAGAAAAATATCCAACAAAATTTTGTAATTTTGAAAGAAGTAACGCTGCTCTAACTTGAATTTTATAAATTTGAAATATAAATTATATGTGCTTTATATGTAACTTCATTAAACAACTGGAGAAATCTAATTGATGCCTAGCTGAACATTGATATTTAAATGCTAAAATTGAATCTTCAAATATAATTTTATCTTCAAAGCTATAATATATGCATCCATGTAGATAAAGTCGATTTTAAAAATGATATTTTACATCAATATATTGTTTTTAAGCAATATTGCAATTTTAATTTCAGAAAGGGGAAGTTATCGATTCATTATTTTTACTTGCCTTGCGTGCGTACATGCTTATCAATACCCATTGTAATTAATGGTGTAGTAGTTCTTTTTTTTAGATCATTACCACATTGGAGTTAAGAATAATAGCAACCCTTCGAAAAATATGCAAATTTCTGTTACGTTAGATAGTAAATGTTGTTTGAATGATGAACGAATCTCGTCTGTTTTGTTTTCACGTAGATGAGAGGAGGCTAAGAATGTCACGCTATTTTTTATTTAATGTAATTGACTTTTAGATATTTATGTTTGATTATTATTTTATTTAAAAATTATATAATTAATAATTATTTTATTATAATTTGATTTACTACTTAGAAATTAAGTATAATTTTTTATATTTACATAAAAAATTTAAATAACATGAACGGTCAAACGAACGTCCTAAAAAGTCAATATCAAATAATAAAACGGAGTGAGTAATTATACAACGAAGACTGAAGACTTGAGAAGAAGAAAGACTGGATGATCCAAATCAACCCTGCAAAGAATCCATTGAAGGTGAAGGGTACGTACGTGTAGGCATGTGCAGCGACACCTCTGGGTCGCCGGCGAAGAACTTGATCCCCGTCTGGTACCACAGGCTGCAGCGCGCCCCGAGTATGGCGCCTCCCGTCGTCAGGCCACTCGTGTTCCTCCCTTGCTCGACGACGCCCGCAAGACATTCCCGGCAAGCCGCCGCCGGCATGTCCTCCGTGCACTGCGCCATCCCGTACACTATCTTGCCCCTGGGGTCGAACCACCCCTGCCCCGTCGAGCACCTGCTCGGTCGCTCGGCCGCGGCGGGGACGAGCTTCTCCATGAGCTCGGCGACGAGCTTGGTGAACCGGTCAGGGTCATCGGTGCTCGGAGGAGGGTTCAGGTAAGCTCGCAGCGTGCACTCCGGTGCGTTGGTGAAGCCGGAGAGGAAGTCCTCGTCGGAGAAGCTTAGCCGAGCCTGGTAGTCGTCGTCGTAGAAGGTGCTCATCGCCTTCTGGGAATGGCCGCTGGATCCACCGCCGGCGGTATCGTTCATGGCTTTACCAAGTGCTTGCTGGAGGCGGCCGGCGCAGTCTTCGCCGGTGGAGTCACCTCGGCAGAGCACGGCGCCGTAGACCTTGTCGGGGCCCGTCCCGGCCGTGCTGACAGCCGAGTGGGATCGCTTCTCCGCGACACCGGCGATGAGTGTGCGGGCGAGGGAGATGAGGTTGGACCTGTAGGCGTCCTGTGGCGTGTACATGGTGTTAGCGTTGCTGCAGATGGGCGGCTGTACTTCGCCGGCCAACGGCTCTGGGGAAGAAAGGAGGAGGACGAGGAGGGTGACGAGCAGCATGCTGCACTGCGTACGTGGTGAGGGCGCTTTTTTTCGCTGCACGGAGGGAGCTTGTGAAATATTGTGGATGCACGGACCACGAAGCATGACTTACATGAGTCATGAGTGCATTCTTAAGTACTGTTTGGTAGGGGTATCACGTATCCACGTTCGTTCGTCAGGACACTTGCTCATCTTTTGTTTTTTCTTATACTTATAATACTTATAAGTTAAAATTTAAATTTTTAACTTAATATTAATTTTGAGATTTTTTATCAAGTTTATTTTATAGCCTTGACTTCTAGCTAGATCGCTATAAACATATATATAAATTTTTTTATTCGCAGATTATTTTTGGTTTGCAGATAGAATGTTTGATTTTTTTCTCTTTTAAAAACTTAAAAGATGACCCCTTTTTAGTTTCAGTTGAATGAAAGCGACTCCAGCTTAGCTTCTAGCTTAGGAAGTATTGTTTGGCTTAGTCATTAAAAAACAAATAATATATTTATAAATAAAAATATTTTATAAATAAAAACTTCATAAATATATTCTTAGCGATCTAAAAGTTAATAATAAAAAAATAAACTACTATAAGTTAAGAATAAATTTTTGCTTTATCAGCATGAGCCGAACAAAAAGATAAGACTGTTAGACTGGAGTAAATCAAGTGTACTAGTCCAAATTAAACGTGACAGGAAGATGCGGTGAAACTTCACTGAATACTAAATTCTGTTGGTTGGTTTTTATCGGAATTCCTCTCTGCGCTTGTGGCCTTGATTTCGTGGTTACTCCTACCTACTAATAACCTGACGCTAATCTATCGTTTTTCTTTTGATTGTACAACCAATAATTAACACCTCCAATGTGAAAGTGCAAAGTTTTAAGCTGAGTAAATTTCACATAGCTATAAATTTTGTGGATAAACCATTAACTTGTTGCATTAACATCTCTTTCATATTAACATTATCATAAAACTACAGCTCCGATACGATCCCTATGTTACTTGTAACTCGTAAGCATTGCGGTAGTCACAACACAACATATCGCCTGCCAGCGTAGTACATGTAGACATGATAATAGGATAAGACCTAGGATTCCTTTCGGAACTCTTCGAAATTTTAGCTTAAAATATATACAATTTTAGTTTACTATATTTTAAACCCAACTTTAAATTTTAGAGGGAAAAAGCTGAACCTATTAGGGCACCTTCAATGTATATTTTCTTACGATTGTTAAGTCTTGACATATCATAAAATTTCAACTTAGCTAAATATGCTCCAATATATAGAACTATAACACATATTAAGATGGGTCCCATCATGTTAGAAAAATATTATCTACTTTAACTTTTGCAACATGAGCCAATAAAATAACAACACACTGCAACTAAAATTAGGTATTTAATTTAAGCATCAGTTGCCCAAACAAGCAACATGTGTACTTATGCTCCAATGTATAGCACCTCATCTTTTTTGTTTCTTTTTTCCTCCATGTATCTCCTTAGTAAGTACATTGAAGCTGCCCTTACTATCCCTAAGTACAAGTGGCCAGCAATGCTGAATCAACCGAGGTTTAAAGGGTGAAGGACAAAGGTAAGGGCTATTTCCTGGCTTCGTGCCCAACTGGCCGGCCAGCTCTTCACCATGCCCGCAGCAAGGTGGCAGGCTGCTGCGAGCGATCAAGTTGAGCTGGCAAGTGTGCGTACGCTGAGTGCGCCGACCGCGTCGGTTTCCTAGCCGCGCGCACCGAACCAGTAGCTGACGTGGCATGCAAGCGGGACGGACTGCCACAATATACATATGATGATGTGGATTGTGGAGTGCTTCTTTGTCATTTCACAGTTCACATGCACTGAGAACCGCATGTCTAAACATGAGCACACACGAGAGTCGTAGCGGAGTTATACTCTTTGGGATAATTTCATACGCAATTGCATGCTGCAGCAACCTGATTCTCTGAAATTTATTCTGAAACTAATTCTACAGTGGGATAAAAGTCCCGGACTGTTCACAATACTTGTACTGTGCACCTTTCTTTTATTGGAGTCTTATGTTGACTGAAACTCCATCTGTTTAAAATCTGCAGCCGTGTTTTTACCACATAGTTTTGTGTTCGCCCAAGTTCTATGAAATCGTCGATTTCGTACTGCCTGCTCCATCACTTTCAGGAAGAATTTTGCCAACCTCTGCTTTTAATTCAACATTCCACGTAGTAGGTACTAATAATCTAATACAGGTCAAGTTATTTTCGGATATATCATTTTCAAGGTGGTTATGCGTACGCTTCCGATCCGTTAAACAATATACTTTAAAATATATTTCTATACAACAATTGGTCATGTCATATTTCTGAATTAGATTTTATCTTTGTAATAGTTAATTCCATCTTGTATACTATGAAATAGTTATCATTTTTATCTACAAAAGAACACAGACATAAAGAATACAACCGTAGCACTCAGGGTTTTGTTTATCGCGTAGGGAACCGAAACCGCTACACAGCGGTAGCACGATTATCATCGATAATCACGCAACAAGTGCGAATTTAAATCCAATTTTCTGAACAAAATTATCATGATTTTGGAAGCATACAGTGTGATTTGGCACGATAATCATGTGATTTCCTATAATAATCGCGGTAGTTTACTTGGTCAATTTTCATAGAGCATAGCATGATAATCACGTGATATCATGATAAAACCATGGCGGTAACAACGATAATCGGGATAATTACCCTTTATCGCTTCCCATGTTGTCTATTTTTTTTACAATTTAACTCACCTCAAAATCGCTTTTGATTCACAAAAATACTTTACCAGTAGATTCAGTAATTACATAATTATCACTATTTTTTATTTTTCTACCATTTTATTCAAAATCTTTAAATTTACACGATATTTTACCGAATCCTACCGCCAAATACCAATCATGATACTTGCGGGGCTTTGCAAACCTTGGTAGTACTACAGTGCTCCACTAGGTCACTAGGCTTTCATTTCATACTAACAAACAAGTACTCGCTCTATCTAAAAAAAATCAATTCTCCGGTTCCATGTCCAACGTTTGATCATTTGTCTTATTTGAAAATTTTTTAAAAAAATTAGAAAAAAATTAGTCACACGTAAAGTATTATTCATGATTTATCATCTAATAAAAATAAAAATCTGAATCGCAAAATTTTTTTGAATAAGACAAAGAGTCAAAAATTGTTGGTAAAACGTAAAAAATTGATTTATTTTGGGACGGAGGGAGTATTCAGCCACATTGCTGCAGCATGCAACTCAGAAATTATCACCCTCCTCCTTATACTTTTGTTTACTTTTGTTTATGATTATAAGCCAAAAATTTATATTCTTAACTTTAAATTCAAATTTGATTTTGTGTTTCTCCTTATAGTTTATTTTTTTAACCTTGGTTTTTAAGATCGTTAAGAACACATATATAAATTTTTATTTATAAATTATTTTCCAATTATAAATATGTTATTTAACTTTTTGTTCTCAATTAAAAAAATGACCCATTATAGAACTATTCAGATGAGAGACTGAAGTTGATGCCGACCCTCATGTCACCCTTCTGACGGAACTGAAAAGTTCTTATCTGCAAAACTACCAAGCTAGACATGTGTTTTTTTTTGTTTTCAGTTCCGACGACTTCACCACGCGTTCACCGGGGTGAGTAGTACAGTAATGGAGTAGGAACGGTAGAAGTAGCCAAGCCAACAGCGAGAGACCGTGCTGAACAGTAATTAACGCAGACATTTGAGTGCTGTGTTGGCCCGACCGATGATTCTATCTGTCCTAAAATAAATCAATTTTTTATTTTTTATTTTTAATTTTTGACTATTCGTCTTATTTAAATTTTTTTGTGATTGATATTTTTGTTTTTATTAGATAATAAATCATAAATAGTACTTTACGTGTGACTGATTTTTTTCTAATTTTTTGAAATTTTTTCAACTAAGACGAATGATCACACAAAAACCAAAAAAATTGTTTTTTTAACAGAGGGAGTATTTTACTTCCCTCTCGGCTTCACAGATGGAGATGGACCCGAGACTTGACTGAACCCCTTTCCGCCATTGGACAGCAGGAAAAATTTAAGGCTCAAAGTACGAACGAGTCTAATTTGTAGTAGTATGTGTTTATTTTGGAAGTTCGCTTGAAATTTACACCTCGCGGTGAAAGGCCGAAAGTTGTACCCTTGAAATGCAGAAATTCATTGGACTCCAGGCGAACGAGAAAATACCGGTGTATCTGACTTGTTTTAATGGAAGTTTATGTGGCATTTTTCGCCTCTCCACAAAGGCCGAGAGCTCTATTATTAGGATGAAACAAATTGTTTTATTCCAGTAGGGAGAAAACTAATTTATGTGACTTTTTTTTTGCAGGAAAACTAATTTATGTGACCTTTTTTTTTGCAGGTGTATGTGATTTTTTTTCACCTCACGACAAAGGCCGACAGAAATCTCTCACATAATTAAGCACCCCACTACCCCCAGCACGCATGACTTCAACGATTCTATGTCTGCGCAGGGATGAGACAGGATGAGCACTAGAAACATCACTAGCAGCTCATCTAAATTTAATCATCTATATATTTATATATTTATTTAGATTAAAATAGTTTTATTCTTTATATCTCTTTGTACTCTAACCGATCACCTATTTATGACGTCATATATATCTCTCTCTATAGAGTAGAGAACATCTCAATAAAGAGTTACGCTCTCCGATAACATCTAAAATAGATGATAAGATAAATGTTCTGCTGGAGCTTAATTGGTAGCTTTCATTCTCTATTTTCAGGACGAATGAGACATACTTTAAGAATACTCAGAAAACACCTACAAAGCGCTTGATTGGTGTTTTGCAGATATTTAATGGGTCATTGTTTTGATTGGTCTTGTGCTGATATTCAATGGGTCACTGTTTCGCTTTTTCTAATAAAAAAATATCAGACAATATATTTATAAATAAAAAATAATTATAAATAAAAATTTTATATATGTTCTTAGCGATCTAAATAAAAAACTAAAATATAAACCATGACGAATAAAGTCCAAAATCAACTCTAAATTATGATTAAAATTTTAAATTTTGATTTATAAACATAAATAAAAGCGAAAAATAAATCACGTTACGCTCTTGTCAGCAACAGTCATGACTCGGGGACAGGATGAATGAGAACCATGCATCTGTTAAGTACCGGTCAGGCGGTCACCGTGTCGCGTTTCATGCGTCCAAGTACGTCGTTCTCCCTCCTTCCACTATGCTGTGCAATGGATACCCAGAATTCGGCGAACGGTATTGTGAATCACGTTGTTTTGGGTAATTCAAAACATAAAGAGAAACTTTATAAGAAGTTGGTAGAAAGAAGCATGAACTAAGACTAAATTGATATATCTATGTAGTCTAGTTTGGCCAAATTAATTCACTCTAATAAAGGGGTGATGGTTTAAAAAAGCCAAATGGATATTTGCAAATAAAAGCTTTTATTAGCGATTAAAAGCTAAATTTAGAAAATAAACTACGATGAAAAATTCTCAAAACCAACTCTAAATTTAAGGTTACACATTCAAATGTTGGCTAAGCATAAGTAAATATGAAAAGACGGTGAAAGTTTCTACGCTACTCCCTCCATTAAGAAAATACCAGATTTCTACGGATAAATCTAGATGCTGACTTATTTAGATTCTTGCCTGGAAGTTTTTTTTAAGGAGGAAGCAACCATCTAGCCACTGAACTTATATATTCACTAGAACTATCTTAGTTACAAAATTTGTTAAGGCTAACCAAACAGTTCAGCTTCACCAAAAAAGGGAGGTTGTGGAGCAGGTTTTGGACTGCTCCACAGCTCCACATTATGAGTTAGCTAAAGTGGACTCTTAGTTTAATTGGAGTCATTACCACTATCTTAAAATTACGTCGTAAGTTTTTTAAGAAAACTTTCAAATATAACTATAGTGGTACTAGTCCTAATATGTGCTAACGTTACCACTCAATTTAGTAACACAAATAAGATATCTTAAAATCTTTTAAATACAATTATATAAACATATCATTCGAAGTTGTCTGCCAAAGAAGTATTTGTTACTATGATCATCTAAATAAACTTTAAGCAAATAATAGCAAAAAACCAGTTAATAGTGACTATTGCAGTTTTTCATAATTAATTATATGTTGTCACACATTGTAATTGTAAGTTTTTAAGTTTGGATGGTAATTCCAAAACTTGAAAGCCAAGTCTATACATTAATTCCAGAAACATTACAACAACAAATTGATATAGTAATTTCATAATCACTGCTAGCTCAAGGTTCACGTTACAAGAATAATTTTAATTAAATAATTTATTTACATTATTTAATATAAACACAAAATTTAAACTCTATAAAGCTAACTTTAATAAAAGCTTCTTTATAATAATATCAGTTGCATCGCATGCAACTTTTTGTTTTTTTATATTAAATAAAAATTTGTTTAGTTTGTATATATTAAATAAACAAATCAATTGTGTAACTCTCAAGTAACACGTAATTCAAAGCCTACACTTTTTTGAGTTTAAAAACAAATATCATTATCATTGTGTCTACTTATATTACAAAAAAGAAATTAAAATTAAATATGATCATACAATACATAGCAAATATTTATCTCACGAGTTTCTTTTAGTTCAAACATATACCACATAGTTTCTAACAAAGTGAAATTAACTGAGATATTTCCAATGGTTGTGTTTCACATTCATTATTATTAGTAGGAGGTGGACATATCCTTTCATGATTAAAAAATATTTATCGATATAATTTCATTGTATTGGCATCGTTGTCAGTGTTCTAATTGTGTTTTGCGTCAACTTGTGCTACTGCATTAGTCATGTTAATGTTGTGATTGGACACTAATTCTAAATATAAATACCGTATATTTATCGATATAATTGAAAAATTTATATCTTTATCTTAATATAAAGTCTTTAATATATACAAAGTCATTGCCTTATTCTAATTAGAAAGGTAATACATAGCATATAAAAACTCTATAACTGGTAATATAACTTCTAATTTAAAAAATATTTAATATATAGAAAGTCTGTGTAAGAAAGGTGAGTCAAGGTTAGTCGTTGGATCTTACAAAGATGATTTTAAACATCGAATTTAAAGAATGATAAATGAAGGAGACAAACTGAGTAAAAACGGTTAATGCATTATAGTGTATATAACTAGTTCAACTAGACTATAATTGTATCGTAACAATGTTATAACTTGTATCTGATTTAAATATAAGTATTAAAAACACGCGCCACACACTTTTTCCTTCTTCCGCACAAATCCCAACACTATAGATTTTTTCCCCTCATTGTGCACAATTTTGGACGCGATATAACGGTATAGAAATCAGAAGTTATAATATAATCGGACTATAATCATTCTATAGATAAATTCTTAAGTTTTTCAAAAGAACTACTTGCGATAGGCATTTAGCAATCCCGTCCAAAAAACAAAACAATATGATTAAATGTTTGTTATTTATAAAGTATAACATCAATAATTCTATGTTTGTAATTTGGAGAGGAATACAAGATCAGAGACAACCAAAAGGAAAAGGTTCACGAGAGATCTCTCAACTTAAAGTAGAGTCTATTTGAGGTAACTTAACCCGCAAACCAGAAATGTGTATCCCTAAACTCGTATAAACTATTTAAAAAAGGTTACTTGGCAGTATCAACTCATTTTTTGCATGGTTTTGCTGACGTGACATATTTCCTTCTTTCCTTTCCTTTCATGGCCTTTCTCCGGCGACGACGACTGACTGACTAGGTGCGGGCAACGTTGGTCGGACAGGGTGTAGACGGTGACGTCGGCCCTACACCGGCCGCAATACCTTCCTCCAACGGCGAAGACAACAAGGAGAAGAGTAGTAATGCATCATCGACATCGGCCGCTGCCGTGGCCACACCCCCCTTCCCCCCGCACGACTCCGCCACAAGCCACATCAGTAAATTCGGGTCAAAATAAGTCAACACTAACGAGGGACCTTTTAAAATAGTTTATGTGAGTTTTTAAGGATATACATTTTTGGTTTTTAGGCTAATGGACCTCAAATAGACTAGACGTTAAGTTGAGAGACCTTAAGTTAACTTTTTTCCGTACCAAAATGAGCCTTTCTCTCAGCCCAACTAATGATTTTTTGGGCCGAAATCAAGCGCCTTTTCCCCATGGACAGTTTTGGGCCCAGGATGGCTACCCTGGCCGCCGAGGGTGGCGAGGCGGCGAGCTCCACCGGCGAAGCACTCCCCCCGCCGTGACGGCGGGCGGATCTCCGGCCTCAGGGGTTGCGGCGCGCGGCCAGCCCTCACCTAGCTGGACGAAAGCGGGGGGCGCAGGTTCGTCTCTTCAACTGCGTTATTCCTCTTCCGCTTCCGAATCGAACGTCAACTTCGCGATTTCCCCCTTTTTTTTCCGGGATTAAATCGGCGAGGATAGCGAACGATGTTAGCCTTTCTGGTGGTGAGAGCGAGATGGCGCGTCAGAAGCAACTGTGGATTGGATAGCTAGGGGATGGCTTCACCGTTTTTTCTGATATTTGAGTCCACTTTCCTGGCAACTCTCTGAAGCAGTTGGCCAGGAAATGCGATTATCGTTCTGCTTGATTACCCATTCCATTTTACTGTTAGTTGTAACTACAAGTCGACAACCACACGCTGGTAGCAGCTACTGACGTTTATGCTGCTTTGCTTCCTCTGTACTCCCTCCGTCCTACGAAAAACCAATTTTTCGGTTTCTATATCGAGCATTTGACCACCATCTATCTTATTTTAAAAAATTTCAAGAAATTTAAAAAAAATTCAAGAAATTTTTTTTAATAAGACGAAGAGTTAACCATTGTATGTAAAAACTGAAAAGTTGATTTGTTTTGGGACGGAGAGAGTACTCTTCTTGCGCAGTTTTCTCTAGGAAGACAAACTCGCAACTGGTGTTAAGTTTTCGAAATGCCAACGTTAGGCTCAAGAATCCTCATTGTCTTGTGGGCGCAATAAATTCAATACAAAGAAATTTGGCACAACATATTGTTCAAACGCTGATGCGAAAAAAAAGTAAAATGTGTTTTGGAATAAAAAGGGACATACAGAAACATTAAGCAATCTCAGATCACTATATTAAATGTAATTATTTTCTTGTGGATGTAGATAAATTTAATTAGTGTTAATCGTATCTTTCTGAGCATTGACAATTTCCTTTTAGCAAAGAAGAACTGATGACTATGTGGTTCTACCTTTCTAATGTGATACTTACAGTAATGTTGCATGATGAAACTTCTTCCTCGCTAGGATTTACATTGAAGTAAGCTGGTTGCATAGGCACGGGTATGCTCACATTCTGTGTGTTTAGCATCATGACAACCTGCTCCATAGAAGGTCGACATTCTGCACTTTCTTGAACACATAAAAGGGCAACATGGATACACCTTTCTATCTCTTGATGTTTGTTCCCTGGAGGACAATAAACCAGATCACCCCATTTTCCATCTCTCCAAAGTTGCCAAGCCTATTACCAAGTGATCAAGTAATTAGTTTTTACACTACATTGTAGATATGGCATACAAGTGCAAATCAGGATTTGGGGTGTACTCACAAATGAGATGAGATTGTATAGTTTCCCATTGTGTTGATAGATGTGGGCTGTCCTCTTTCCACTTACTATTTCCAAAATCAACACACCAAAGCTAAACACATCCGACTTGGTCGAGCAAACCCCCTCAAAAGCATACTCGGGAGGTATGTAGCCACTGTGTGATGGAAGCAAAATTGACACATGTCACAGATGCAAAAGAGAGAATTTAAAGATTGCTGATTGGATGCTTACATGCATGCCACTCCTCCCTCAAGACAAACAAAAGAAGACGAAAGAAGCATGTCTCAATACGATATTTACTAAAATGGACGTGTTAGTATGTGCTTACTGTGTACCCACTATTCTGGTGGTATTTGACTCTGCCATATTTGAGTATAATAGTTTGGCCATCCCAAAATCAGATATTTTTGGATTCATTGTACTATCCAAGAGAATGTTACTGGCTTTCAAATCCCGATGAACAACACATAACCTTGAAAAGTTGTGAAGATAAAGAAGCCCTTGCCCTATCCCATCAATTATATGCAGACGTTTTGACCAGCTTAGCTGTGCTCCTTTTACATTATCTGCAGAACATATACAATTATCAACTAAGATTTATAAACTGTAAATAGGATCATATTCAAACACAGACAAAAGAGAGGGCTCACTAAAGATGAAGAAGTCTAGGCTTTTGTTTTCCATATATTCATATACAAGAATCTTTTCTTGATCTCCTTGAGTGCAACATCCCAGCAGTTTGATGAGATTTTTGTGTTGAAGCTTTGCTATAAGTTGAGTTTCATTTTGGAACTCTAGTAAACCTTGTAAAGAACAAATTTCTAGTCTCTTGACTGCTATTTTAAGTCCTCCGCTCAATTGCCCCTAAGATTGATAAAAGAGCAAACATGTTAGTTTTTTTTTCCATCACGCTGCAACTGATTTTACCAAAAGGTTATAAAGGTGCATCGATATGGCCATATTTTCAATAAGAGAAGAAAATGATTAAAATATTCATATTTGGTAACTACCAGAAATGCAATTCAAAAGCAATTTCTTTATTTGGAACAAAATATCAACAACTAAGCATTTACTTATTTTATTAATGGTATATTGAGTAAGAATATGTTTACAATGCAAGCGCATAGCCACCTTATAGACAGGACCAAAGCCACCTTGCCCCAGTTTGTTATCAATTGAGAAATTATTTGTAGCTTCTTTTATCTGGGAGAAATCATACAGGAAAAAGTCCGAATTGGTTCCTTCTGTCCTCCATAGATATATTACAGTTTTTATCACCGAGGACAGCCGTTGTAATTTAGATAATGCTTGTTCTGAAAAACAATAACGATATGTCATGCTTTTGAATCTTGATACATCTGTGAGAAAATAAGCACTGGTGTTATGCAGTTGAAAATGTGAATGCTAAATTGCTAATGCATACCTCTCTGTTGTTGTGTTTTGATCCATACATGAAAAAGCAAACAAGAAAGTGATACTACAAGTATGAACCCTCCAATACTGACCAAGGCTGTGTTCTCGCGTCGAAAAAATGCTTTCTTGCCTTTATGTTCACCTATAAAACCACTGAGTTATAGTTTGCAGTCCCAAAAGGCACATGTTAAGCAAGAGAACCATATTGATGGAACAATGCCAACTACTGAAAAACACCTCCTCACTCAACATGAATTATAAAGAAACTAATTCACAATTTCTTATTGTCAAATTTATCTCCAGCATCATGGCTAGGGAAAACCGGATGGTGGAGCAAGGTATGATTCATCAACTAAAAAGTACAGTGAATCAAGATTTTGTTTGTAGCAATTTACATTAGGATATGTTTAGATAAGGGGCAATTTTCTATCAAAACTTTCCAGAAGGTGCCAAAGAAACTTACCTAATGCAAGCACCCTCTTGTTTGAAATCCAAGTCTCTTTTGGATAAAATGAGTCTAATAATTTCATTTTGCTTATTTTAACCCTCATAGATTGAATACTTGAATGGTCAATAGGATGCAAAATTTTTATGCAATTAACAGAACTATGCAGGGTAACATACTTTTGAGCACATCTAGAAGCAGCATCTTGGTGTCACTGAAGAACTGTGTATCCATCTCATACCGCAGTGTGCACCACACCCCAAGAATGGCCGCTCCCATCTGGGCAGTGCTAATCTTACTCTTCCTGTCTGAGATGATACCATTCAGGCAGTCCATGCATTGCTCTGATGGCATGCTCCTCATGCACTGCACCAGCCCATACACTGTCTGTCCTGTCTCCTCAAATCTCTGTCTGCCTACTGCATACCTCTCTGCTCGACTTACTGCGGCATCAGCAAGTGCACGAAGCACCTTGGTGACAAGATCCTCAAACTCATATTGCTTAGCCACAGAAGCTATCACAGCATTCAGGTTAGTATTCACTGTGCACACCGGCTCTTTGCTGAAGTTGGAGATGAAATTATGGTTGGAGAAGCGTATCTGTGCCTGGTCTTGATCGTAGTAGTAGGCAACATTCTTGTTCTGGGGAAAGTAATAGTTGCCATTTTTGCTGTTGATGGCTGCATCAAGGGCCTCAGTTAGGCCCTTGCGACAGTTGGAGCCATCAGAATCGCCTCGGCAAAACACTGCACCATAGATTTTATCAGGGCCTGTGCCAGCCATGCCAGTAGCTGAGTGTAACTCTGTGGCAGTAGCAATCAGTGTTGCAGCGAGGGAGATAAGATTGGATCTGTAGGTGCTATTTGGCATGTACATGGCGCCATTATAATCACTGCAGAGTTCCTGGGCAGCCGACAGAACTGAGCTCGAGATGAAGAGAACTAGGAGAGAGAACAGCAGCATACCTGACTTGAATTCAATGGCAGTATGTCATGGAGGAGTAGCAAACACCATCTTCTCTTTGTCTACCATGAGGTAATGGGATATAAGGCTTAAACTTTGACTACACTTGTATAAGGCTTATACTAGAGTGAAAAGGACTTGCAGGTTAGACATCCTTGAACAGGATTTAGCTGATGGTCAAGGTGTGAACCTGTCATGTGGGGAAAGGATTATTCCAGGAGGCATGGCATCAGGGTCAACTGGAACAAGTCAACAAGATTCTGGCAGAGCAATCATGTCCGATATGAGGCAGTAGCTATCAATACAGCTGCATTGGTTTAATACTATTTCAATCTGTTAGCCAAGGTGGTGTTTAAATTGAGAAAATTTTTGAGAGAAGTGTCACGTCAAATGTTTGACCGGATATCGGAAGGGGTTTTCAGACACGAATGAAAAAACGAATTTCACGGCTAGCCTAGAAACCGCGAGACAAATCTTTTGAGCCTAATTAATCTATCATTAGCACATGTTGGTTACTGTAGCACTTATGGCTAATCATGGGCTAATTAGGCTCAAAAAATTCGTCTTAAGATTTCTTTTATAACTGTGCAATTAGTTTTTTGATTCATCTATGTTTAATGCTTTATTTAGATGTCCAAAAATTTGATGTGATATTTTTAGAAAAAAATTTGGGAACTAAACAAGGCCTAAATATTAGATTACAGATTTATTGGTCATTGGTTGGATAGATTTTCTTGATAGGGCTTGCTTATCCTGTAAGATGGGTATGCTGCGGTCTTTATTTCAGATTAAGCAAAGGGTAATGTATGTCCCCACTAGTGTTATCTCTTCTTGGCCTATCAACCCTATGAATAGTTGTCTTTTCTGGTAATCTGGAATTGTCAGTTTCATGTTAGCAGGTCTATGCTAACACTTCATTGCTTTGAAAACAAAAGGAAAATGAATGTCTCGTGATTCTGAACTTCGTAAGAGCAAGTTCAAAAGTATAGCTAACTATTAGCTTTTAAATTATCTATAACTAATCTAATAGTTAATTCATACAATAGTTACCTACAAACATGTACTACACTATTAATATATGGTTCCACATACATTGGGTTTTGGGTTTTGTTTTGTAGCTGGCTATAAATCTATAGTTCATTGTTATTCTCTCTTATTTTATCTCCTTAAAATATATTTATAATTGTTTATAGTCTACTACTATACATGCTCTAATAGGATAACATAGGAATTGTTGCTGCATATGGAACTGCAAGGAGTGGTGAGGAACAATAGACAACTACTAGTAATATTCTATCTAATTAATCAACCTGATAAGGCCAGTACCATTAGCCCGCGTATATGAATTATGAGCAATTTTACTATCACTGTACCTCTTCAGTATGCGAAAATATCATATTTTTAGAGTAAAATTTATATCTCCAGATGACTTATACCTTGAGATATCAAAATTACTTAAAAATTTTGGGGCTTTTTTAACATCCTTGAAAAAGTATCTCAAAGCATTAGAATTTTGTACTAAAGTTTTTGGTATCTTAAGGTACTTTTCAAGAATGATAAAAAAACTCAAATTTTAATACATTAAGGTAATTTATCAAGAATGGTAAAATTAACCGTAAATTATACATCTATATTGTACTATCTACCATCAATAGCAGTTATGTTTATGTCATTTCTGCTGCATGATGCATTCACGTCTCTTGACACGTCTACTCTGACATGTGAGTAAGCTGGTTTCTTTGGTTCTGGTATGGTGATGTTATCACTGCTAAGCATTACAACAACATCGGACATAGTGGGACGCTCAACTGCTTTCTCTTGAACACACATTAGTGCTACCATGAGACATCTCATCATGTCTCCTTGTCCATATTCATCACCAAATGATTCATCAACGAACTCATACCATCTTCCATCTTTCCACATTCCCCATGCCTGAAAAAGAATTAGCAGGTATGATGTTAAGGATATCCATATCTTTCTGCAATACAAACTCAAATCCAATAAAACAGGACAAGGAAGGGAAAACATCCCTATGATTTGTGGGGAAAAAACTGGGCGATGACCCACAACCAGCCACTAATATTAAAAAAAAATCTGAGGATCTGTTCAATTTTCTTTTGGAGAAAAATGTTTGTTCTGCCAGTTCTAAAGATTATCTGTTCCTTACATATTCAAGAAGATTCTGAAATTCTCCATAGTGCTGAAACCCTGCGCTCCTCCTTCCACTCATAATTTCAAGAAGCAGGACACCGAAACTGAAAACATCTGATTTGATTGAGAGAAGGCCCTCAGATGCATATTCAGGTGCCATGTAACCACTGGGAAGATGGCAATGTGTAGAGTCAGAAAGCAAATGTGTAGGTAGAAACTTTAGTAACTAACATAACTAGTTTTTTATTTTCTCTTACAATGTTCCCACAAGTCTGCTTGCTTTTGCTTGAGAGGCATCCAATGGGAATATCCTTGCCATCCCAAAATCAGAAATTTTAGGGTTTAACTCAGAGTCCAACAGAATGTTACTTGCTTTCACGTCCCTATGGATTATCCGTATTCGTGAATGCTTGTGAAGGTATAGAAGCCCCTGAGCTATTCCTTCAACTATTTTTGTCCGTATTTTCCAGCTTAGTGATGCCCGTTTGATAGGATCTGCAAGCAATATAATGCAAGCTCAAGGGTTAATACGAAAGTGCTACAAAAGAGAGTGAATAGCTATGCAGGAAAACATGCCAAAAATGAAGTGATCCAAGCTTTTGTTGGGAAGGTATTCGTAGATCAGTATCTTCTGTTCCTCATGAACACAACAGCCAAGCAGCCTAACAAGGTTTTTGTGCTGAAGTTTTGCTACGAGCTGGATCTCATTTTTGAACTCCACTAGACCTTGTCTTGACCGTGCAGCGAGCTTTTTTATTGCTAACTCTTGTCCATCAGGGAACACTCCCTGTAAAATCATCAATCACCCTACATATCCCATCACCATTAATTAATTATATGTGATAATTGTACTAGAAAATACCTTGTAAACAGGGCCAAAGCCTCCCTCTCCTAATATGTTGCTGGCTGAGAAGTTGTTTGTGGCATCAACAATCTGATTAAAATCATACAAGGAGAACTCTGAACCAGAATCTTCTCTCTTCCAAAGTCTCATTACTTCATCCATGTTTGTGGTCTGTTCCATTGAGTTTATAATTGCTAGATGCACATCTTTCCATTAGTTATTGCATGATACTGAAATAAGTGCTAGATGCTATCTCCGGTAAAGCATGAGCTGTTATTCATTTGCTTACCTCTTTTTTGCTTTCTTCTGATGCTTAGGAACCAGAAAAACAGGCGTGTACAGACGATGGAAAGAGAGTAAACTGTGGCAACGATCATGGTTGCATGTCCCTTCTTTTGCCCTGAACAAGGGAGACTGATGTTTTACATGGAATGAACGAATCAGTTATGCACTATGCACTCAAATATTCTACTCCTGAATTTTTCTTTAGATGGGGTGTGCTTCAGCGATAGATTCATATGTTTTGTGGCCAAATTGATCAGCTAAACTGAAAGCCAAAAGGATACAGGTACCTGAAAGAAGAAATACATTACCTTAAAGAACAGAACTAGTGTTATTTGGTTTATCTAGCATTCCATGGTCCAACTGTCAACTCTGAGGACAGAATTCGAGGTTTATGGCAAGTGGTATTTAATGTTATTTTCTCACGGTATCAAATTTTAGTGTAAAACTTTGGCACCTTGAGATACTTTTACATTAAAAAATATGGTTACTCGAGGTAACTTGACAGTAAATTTGCCTTTGTGACAAATCCAATAGTTTTTAGTTAGGATAACACGGCAAATGAAATCTTCAGATCACTTTATCTTTGTATTGATTTTAAGGTAAGGTGAAGGATTTGAAATTTTTGTACAACCTATGCTTAATTAGGACTATTAGTAGTAATGAACTTGCCTGTGGCGGTAAAGAACTGGTTGTCCGACTCGTACCGCAGCGAACACCTCACGCCATGGATTGCGCCGCCCATCTCGCCGCCGCCGATCTTCTTCCGCCTCTCCGCGATGACGCCGTCCAGGCAAGCCCGGCAGCGCTCCGGCGGCATGTCCCGCGTGCACTGCACCAGCCCGTACACCGTCCGGTCCCTCTCCTGGGACGGCCACCGCGCCTCGTCCGCGGCGTACCTCTCTGGCTGCCTCGCCGCGGCGTCGGCGAGCGCTCCCAGAAGCTCGCCGACGACCCCCTCGAACCGCGCGGCGTCGTTGGCCGGCACGAGGTTCAGGTTGGTGAAGTCGACCCATTCTGGCGAGTTGCTGAAGGCGGAGAGGAAGTCCTGGTCGGAGAAGCGAAGGTGGTACAGCTCGTCGTAGAGCGCGACGTCCCTGCGGAGCGCGCACACGGTGGCGCCGCTGCCGGAGCTGTTGACGACGCGGTCGAAGGCCTCTCGGAGGCGCCTGCCGCAGTCGGCGCCCGTGGAGTCGCCTCGGCAGAGCACGGCGCCGTAGACCCTGTCGGAGCCCGTGCCGACGGCGCCCGTAGCCGAGTGTAGCTCGGTGGCTCCGGCGACGAGCGAAACGGCGAGGGAACCCAGGTTCGTCATGTAGGTGCCATTCGCCGTGTACGTGGCGTTGTCGTCGCTGCAGAACCACCGGTCGGCGGCCGCCGGTGACGGCGGCGGCGAGGAGAGGAGAAGAATCAGGAGAGCTGCAAGCATCGCGGCGGTCGAGTATACTAGTCTTCGTCTTGCCGTGTTCTGGCCGTTCTATTGGAAATTTGTTGTGAATTTTTGCAGTTCTATTGTACACTGCCATTATTAATTCAAGCAAATTCGGCCTGGCCCGTAGGTGCGTTTAAATTTGGCCTGTCAATGAACCTAAATCCAGCCCGCTTTTCCTGTTCATGTAAATCCAGCCCACGAGTGCTTGTAAATTTGGCCCGCAAGTGCATTTAATTCCGGCTCGTAGTGCGTAGCAATTCGGCCCGTGACGCGAATGATTTCAGCCCATATATACGTGTCACTTCAGCCCGTGAATACTAGGCCCATGTAAATTTGGCTGTGCGCGCGGATATTTCGGGTTTCGGCCATAATTTGACACAAAATTCAGCCCATGGTGCGAGTGATTTAAGCCCATACATGTGCATATAAATTCGGCCCTAAATACTGCGTTAGCTTGGGCTGTGACTGAATAATTCTGGCCCATGAGTGCGAGGAATTCGGCCTGTCAGTGCGCATCAATTTTGACTTATTTCGGCCATGAGTGCGAGTAATTTTAGCCCATCGTGATTTTGAAATTCGGCCTGTAAGCTAAAGTTCCGTGGGCTGAAAGTGGACCCAACTGTCCACAGACCATAAAAAGGCCTAGACCATTAGCGGGCTGAATTCGTTGACGGAAAAGACGTAGGCCGAATTCGTATATGAACCGTATGCGGACTGTTTACCATGGGGCAGGCCGGCCCAATTTCTTGACTTCTTTACCAGGGTTGCCGCTTTCTCTGGGCCTTTTTCGGTCGGCCCATTTTATATTATGGGCTGAATTGTCCAAGTATAGGGGTTAGCCCAATCGTTGCCTGAATTCGTTGAAGTGAAAGAGGTCGGCCGAATTCGTTCGAGTTACGAGGTGGGCCATATTTTCTCTAGTTGGTGGGCTGACAGTGTCCAAATGTTGATATGGGCCAATTAGTTCCAGGGCTCTCAGACAGTCAGACAGCATGATATGATGATACAATAATACTTCTATTCAATCCTCGTGATCGGTGCGTTCCATTTCACCATGAGAAGGGGTTAATAGTAGTTCGCATCTATTAACAAAGAGAGACTTCACCCTTGCAAATTGAAAAAGATTAACTCAAAATGACGGTATTCGTGTGCACAACTGAAAAAACAAAATTGAATGGTCGTTGGCCTTATACTCACTTTGCTTTTTATTTGACATTATTAACTGTTTTTTATTTAACATTATTAACTTTTAAATGTACATTTGACTATTCAGATTATTCATACTTACTTTTCTCTATTATTATAAAAAGACATAAGGTTTTCACCGTCCGTCACCGTATCACGCACGATACAAATTACATAACATCTATAAAGAATTGCTCCATGTCCCAGTGGATAGGGCGTATTTCTTCAAACGTTTGGTGCTGTATTTGATTCCCAGTAACGTCGTTTTTTATTTGTTTTTTTTTTCAGCGCCAGCCAGCTTGTTCAAAGTGAGATCGATTATGCTTTTTTGTTGTTGTTGTTTGTTTATAATATCTTGTAGCCTTGTCTAAATTCGTTTATTAATGAATGTATTTAATTTATATATATATCTAGATTTATTAGCACCTATATAAATCTAGACAATGCTGGAAAATCTTATATTGCGAAACAGAGGAGTATGTCTTTTGTCTAAGATATATCAAGACAGTAGATTGAAAATTTTAAAATCAAAAATTTGTCACCTACATAAATTTCCGCTGTTTTAGAATTGCACGATATATAAACCGGAGAAGAATAGCTTGTATGAGTCAACCGGAAATTTATTTTATTTATTAATTATTTATGTAATTAATAATTATATAGTACTTTTTAATAAGAAAAATAATCAAATATAAATCCAAAAGTCAACGATGTCAAGTATAAAAAAACTAGATGTACTTAGTATAGCTCTTAGATTTTCATTTTATGTACACATGTTGTTCTTGCTTGTCTTTCCCCTTGTGTTGAGATTCACATCTATTCATCTCTAGAACCTCAACAGCAGTTATTTGCCCCCGTAGGTTCCTTTTTTTTTTTTTTGATGAGCCGTAGGTTCTCTCAGACGGCGTGATACTGCCATCACAACTAATGCCGTTATTGATTCAAGTTAATTCGACCTGGTCCGTAGATGCGTTTCGATTAGGCCTGTTAATGAACCTAAATCCCGTCCGCTTTTCCTGTTCGTGTAAATCCAGCCCATCTGTGCTTGTTAATCCAGCCGTAGCTTGGGCTGTTACTGAATAATTCTGGCCCGTGAGTCCGCGGAATTCGGCCTGTCAGTGCACATCACTTTTGACCTTGAGCTCGAACTATTTCGGCCCATTAGTTCGAGTAATTTTAGCCCATCTAAAGTTCCGTGGGCCACAAGTAGACCCAACTGTCCAAAGACCATAAATAGGCCTAGACCATCAGCGGGCTGAATTCGTTGACGGAAAAGACGTAGGCCGAATTCGTATATGAGCCGTATATGGACTATTTACCATGGGCCTGTCCGGCCCAATTTCTTGACTTCCTTTTAGGCGTTGCTGTTTTCTCTGGGCCTTTTTCGATCAGCCCATTTTGTAATATGGGCTGAATTGTCCAACTACAGAACTTGGCCCAATCGTTGGGTTTCATTGAGGTGAAAGAGGTGGGCCGAATTTGTTCGACTTCGAAGGTGGACCATATTTTCTCTAGTTGATGGGCCAATTAGTTGCAGGGCTCTCTCAGACAACAACGTGATTGACACTCCTATTCAATCCTCGTGCTCGATGTGTTCCATTTCACCTTGAAAAAGCGTTAATATTAGTGGAAGAGGTTTTCGGACAAGAATGGAAAAACGATTTCATGTCTCGCCTCGAAACCACGGGACGGATCTTGTAAGTCTAATAAATCCGTCATTAGCATATGTGGGTTATTGTATTACTTATGGCATGGAGTAAGCAGGCTCAAAAGATTCGTTTTACGATTTCCCCCTGAACAGTGCAATTAGTTTTTTATCTATGTTTAATGCTTTATTTAATTGTACAAAGATTCGATATGATGTTTTTGGAAAAAATAAGAACTAAACGGGCCCTAACAAAGAACGACTTCATCCTTGCCAAAAAAGTTTCAGATTTAGTCAAAATGATGAGATTTGTGTGCACAACTGAAAAAACAAAATCGAATGGTCCTGACCTTGTACTCAATTTTTTTTGTCATCGTTAACAAAGGTACGTTTGATTATTTATCTTTTTTAAAATTATCGTACAAGTGTGGCAAAATATTTATTTTTTGTTAAAATGAATATAAAAATAAAAGAATTCAGAAATTTGTTGTGAATTTTTGCATTTCTATTATGCGTACTGCCATTATTAATTCAAGTTAATTCGGCCTGGCCCGTAGGTGCGTTTAGATTTGGCCTGCTATTGAACCTAAATCCAGCCCAGTTTTCCTGTTCATTTAAATCCAGTCCATGCGTGCTTGTAAATTTGGCCCGTAAATGCATTTAACTCCGGCTCGTAATGCCCGGAAATTAGGCCCGTGACTGCGAGTGATTTCAACCCATATATGCGTGTAACATCGGCCCGTGAATACCATCATATTCGGCCCATAAAATTTCTTCCCGTAAATTTCGCGGTTTCGGCCATAATTTGACCCAAAATTCAGCCCGTGGTGCGAGTGATTTAAGTCCATACACACACACACACATACACACACACACACACACACACACACACACACACACATATATATATATAAATTCGGCCCTAAATACTGCACGTTGTTACTGAAGTAATTCTGGCCCATGAGTGAGCAGTATTCGGCCTGTCGGTGCGCAACAATTTTGACCGTGAGCTTGAATTATTTCGGCCCATAAGTGCGAGTAATTTCAGCCCTTCGTGCTTTCAAATTCGGCCCGTCATTGAAAGTTTCGTGGGCTAAAATAAATAGGCCTAGACCAATAGCGGGCTGAATTTGTTGACGGAAAAAGACTTAGGCAGAATTCATTTATGAACCGTTTGTGAACTATTTATCATGGGCTAGACCGGCCCAATTTTGAGGGGTTGGCCCAATCGTTGGCTGAATTTATTTAGGTGGGCCGAATTCGTTCGAGTTTGGAGGTGGACCATATTTATGGGTTGGCCCAATCATTAGTCGGATTCATTGAAGTGAAAAAGGTGGGCCGATTCCGTTGCAGTTCAGAGGTGGACCATATTTTCTCTAGTTGGTGGGCTGGCAACGTCCAAACTTTGGAATGGGCCAATGAATTTCAGGGTTCTCTGACTCTCTCGTATAGTGTGATACACTGATGATACTCCTAATCGTCGTGCTCGACGCGTTTCATTTCATCGTGAAAAGGGGTTAATAGTAGTTAGCATCTATTCACAAAGAGAGACTTCATCCTTGCAAAAGAAAAAAGACAGATTTACTCAAAACGATGAGACTTGTGTGCAAAACTGAAAAACAAAATTGAATTGTCCTTGGCCTTGTAATTCTTCTGCTTTTTTTTTTCATTTGACATCATTAACTTTTGAATATACATTTGATCGTTTGTTTTTTTTAAATTTTCATACAAGTGCGCAAAATTATAAATCATTATGTAGTATTTTTAATAAGGCGAATGATTAGATATAATTCTAAAAGTTAACGATGCTAAATAAAAGCCAGACGTACTTAGTATAGCTCTTAGAATTTCAATTTATGCACATATGTTGCACTTGCTTGTCTTCCCCTTGCGATGAGCTTTACATCTATAGAACCTCAGAGCAGTTATTTGCCCCTGTAGGCTCTCTGAGACAGCGTGATACTGCCATCACAGCCGCTTCGATTGATGCATCCTCTCCCTGTTCCATGTTCCAATAACAGAATATAACAGGTTCCTATAGTATATAAAAACTACTAGACGAGAGTTTCCAAGCAGGGACAAGACATTGTTATCCACAGTTTCGCAGGGCAAAACCGAAAAACAGAAATGGTTCCCACAAATTCAACAGTCAACTAATTGAATTAAGCTAGTATAACTCTTGCATTCAACAGTCAACTTAATTGTAATCTCTTCTCTTTCTAATAAATTTGCAGACGGAACAACTTGAGCTTACTACTTTTCCTGACTTAAACGTAAAATTTATATTGTTGTCTGAAATATGCAGACATTACAGCCAGCTTAGACGGAGAAAATTTTGAGGCACTAAAGAGAGAGCCTGATCAATCCGAGGAATTTTGTTACTCTGTTTAATAAACGGTTACTGCAAGGTAGTTTATACTTGTTATTTTAAAAGTTTGTACTGCTAGATCATATTTTAGAGTGTTCTTTTAATTATATAATCAGGAGGATAAAATCATCATTATGGATATGTGATTTTGTTGTTTACTGCTAGATTGAACAACAGAATCTTACCTTTTCTTTCCAGTAGAACATGTTTCCGTATTTCCCTGAAACACGACTCCAAAAGCTCCGAGGAATGTCTAAATCAACTAATGCACCAACATTGAAATTTATAATGTTTCCTGACAAAATAAAGACACCATTGTTTTGCTAATAAGCATGATTGCATGACAGTAATCAAATTTCAAAAGGTCTGTGATATTGAAGGTTTCTCACCGAAGGTGGGATCGGCGACAAACACAATGGTTTGATCATCAACTTGCCAAAAGTCTTTGATAGCCAATCCTGAGAAAAGATTGCCCAAAATGCAGCAACTTTATATGAATATCAACATGACAATATGAACAAGCACAGCCTGCCATATATGGGTATAGCAGAGAGGATTACAAAGCAATGTACCAACAGATTATCCCACTTGATTGTGCACCCTTTGTAAGAGAGAAACAATGCCCAAAAGTAATAATCACAGTATACAAGAGCCTTCTAAAAGGGCAAAAGATTGTTGAGGAATCAGTTCAGATCATTGCACATCAGCGATCCTTGATTTGGTGAGTTAATTTACAAGCTTCTTTTCTTTTGCAAGGAGAACTAAAGAGACAGAAACTAGACCTTTGTCTATAGATACACTTCATGGCAATGAGCTTGCTGTTGCAATGGTACCAAAAGTGCACATTCTAATATCAAAATGATGAGATGCACTCCAGACTTGGTGTCCAAAAATATATTCCATTTTTGGCTTGGAATAATCATTTAAAAATAATGTTGGTTATTGATTTTGTAATGAACTAATGATATATTAGAAACTTTTTGTAGTGTCATTTTCATGTGTCTGATTGAGATTTAAGATATTCTAGATACACAATTGATCAAAATTGGCAAAGTCCGACTGTTGCCACACCATGTTGCTATATGTATCTGTAAACATACTGTGTAATTAAATAGATAGAGTCATGCTACATATAATAAAACAGAAGCAAAAGGCACCTGGTGTATCAGGATAATTTTGTGCAAGAACTCTCAACTTGTATCCTGTTTCTTTCTCAAGATCTTCTATCTCTTGACGCAGACGATTTTCCTAAGAATAAATTCAGGTTCAGTACATAACTTCTAGGTCCAGTTATTATAATCTAGATTGTAAACCACCAAAACAAAGAGTAGAAATTTCACTTTGAAAGACAACCCAATGTGATCTAGTCATTTAATAGACAAATAGTTCTCCTTCGATCACCATGGAAGTCAATACAACATTTACCACCTTTTGAAAGAAGGCAGTGGTGGTGGCAATAAACTTGCTACCCCACCAACTCCCATCGTAAAATTTGCAATTACCCCCTAAGCTTTTAATATTTAAAAACCAATCACATCTAAATGGATATACACATAAAATCAAATTAAGATGAATTTAGCAATATGATGGGTAAATATATATTTTTATTTATTTTTAAAAATATTATAATATTTTGTTTTATCTGTAGCAAACAACAGGAATTCAACTAGTACTGATAAGGCATGTATGATGATTCAAAATATGCCATTTGAATCAAAATCCTAGTAAGAACTGAACAATTTTAGGTGCACATCTATACACCTGTCTTCCACATTTATGAGAGGCCAGAGTTCAACAAGAAAGTAACACCTTTTCCACTGCAGAGGGTCTGAAATTAGGCTCAACTGGTCAAATTGTTTCTCAAGTGAAGGGATGTCAATCAGGCTCAACTGGTCAAATTGTTTCTCAAGTGAAGGGATGTCAATCATTCACAGAAGAACTTCCCTAACTAAATTCCTAGATAAATTTATCCTAGTCATGACTTGTCATACGAGATTTCAGCAAACCTAATTCCAGTGCAGGGCAGAGCTCTTGTTGTTCCTATTGACACTAAAGCACTTTACACCTGAGCAATGAGCCACCCTGAAGTTATAGTTAAATAGATATGACTATGACACTAGGTATTGTCTTTTTGCTTTATATTCTAAGAGTTTAAGCAGCATAAGTTGGATCTCTACGGATGAGAAACATGTTCATACCGGACTCTAACTTTGCTGATTTGCATCACATTGTTTCTATGGGCATCAAATTTTGTAACCAGCTCCAAAAAACTACAGCATATCATAGAATGTATAGTTTGAATTACCTGACCTGCAGAGAGAAAACCAGCAACATCAATGACAGTGGTGAATTCCTTGGGAAGCAATTCTGGTTTGTTGACCCCAGCCTTTGCATTAACTGTACCAACAACTGCATGTGCGAGATTCTGCATGAGATATTACCATTGAC
This sequence comes from Oryza brachyantha, assembly GCF_000231095.2. Taxonomy (NCBI): domain Eukaryota; kingdom Viridiplantae; phylum Streptophyta; class Magnoliopsida; order Poales; family Poaceae; genus Oryza; species Oryza brachyantha. The sequence goes on along the minus strand of NC_023169.2, from coordinate 12,889,797 downwards.
AGCATTTTACTTAACAAATGCACAAAAACTATATATTCAGGCAACTCTATATATGCCACTGCAAATGCACTAATCAAATGCCACTTTAATACCTACTGCAAGTGACTAGACTACCTAAACCTCAAACAGCATGGAGCAGGACTTCCTCCCATTAGCCCTCTTCTCCTGCTAATATTTGGTGCCTCCTCCCACTGCCATGCCATAATGTTGCAATCAGAAGTTCTAAATGGGTGTCTTAAGGAAAATACAGAATGTATAACACAGTTCTCACCATATTAGTGTGCATTAAGGTACATTTTGGTCATTTCCCATCCCTCTTGTAGACCAATATACTATGTACAAGATAGATGGGAAATTACCAAAATACCACTAAACACACACTATAACACATATACTCTCTTGAACACAATATATTACCAAATAAGGATAATATTTGTGTACACGAGGAATAGAAAATGATCAAAATATCCCTAAACACACACTATAACACCTATATACTCTCTTGTACACAATTACCCAATAAGAACAAATATTTGTGTACACAATAGATGGGAAATGACCAAAATATCCCTAAATACACATTATAACACCTATACTCTTATATACAATACATTACCCAACATGTTCAATATGTTATGTACGAGATAGAAAATAACCAAAACAACCCTAAACACACTATAACACCTATACTCTTAATACATCTTGCAAGATCTTCCTTTGCATGAGCTGTTCCTTGGTTTACCAGGACTATGTGTAGGCCTATAGTACTCCAGAGTCTAGACTCATTTATCCACTAAAAAGCAGAATGTCCAGATAAGAAGAAACAATAGAGGGAGACTGAGTCAATAAAAATCTTAGAGTAGAATTCTTCTAAAGCAATATCTTTCGAGTGGCACTAATTGGCCAGATATTTGGGGTGCCATTTATCCTCATATCAAACCAAATCTTTGAAGTGTCATTTTACATATCAATCATTCTGGTAGCATTTATCTCTCACATAGTAGCTTTTGTAAGGCTCAACAGGGTGCAAACCCACCTGACATGCATTAGAAATAAAAGTTATACAATGTACTGATTTTCTGAAACAAAGATGTAGCATTGAGCTGAAAAAATTTTGTGATGTCTTTGAAATGCATATCTACAATTGCCTATATTTTCATATTTTCTACCATGGACTGTACAGTAGCATAAAAATACCGTATACAGTTGCATTTTCTCATAATGACATCCACTTCGTGCTACAGTATTCTTTTAGTGGTGGATTCAATTTCTTAGTTTCATGTACAGCGGACCAATAAATTCATATTACGGAGTTAACACTCCACTCTTTAATATCAAATCGCAACTTGAAAACCACCAATCAATTCTAGAATCCAGACTTCTAATCAATCAAAGTCATGCAATCTATTCTTTTGAGCAACAATTACATCTCAAATTCTCCACCAACGAATTCCTTCCTTTTCTTTTCGAACAATCATACACTTTTTATATTATTTCACTATTAGTATAGTTGCAGTTTCCTTCCGTTGATAATAATGGTATGAAACAAAACGAAGGCCGAAAAGCTTACAGCAAGTGAAGGATAAGGTGAGCGCAAGCGCGCCGGAGACCGCAGCCTTCCATGGTATGGCTCCGCCGATTTTCCCTACCCAAGCAGCGGCATCCCCGCCGGCGGCGGCGGGCGTCAGAGTCCGACAAGCGGAGCAGCGGTCACCGAGGGAAGAGGGGACTCTTGTTCTCGGACGAGCATATACTGGCGACAATGCACACGCGGCAGCTCCGGGAGGTGTTAGACGAAGGGCCTGGCACGGGAGAAGAACCACGTTCGCCATAGAGCGGGCGGGCAAGGGGCAGCGGCGCCGGGACAGGCTGCGACGGGCGTCGACCGGAGGCGGTTGAGGAGGAGGATGCACGGTTGCAGAGCGGGGGAGGATACGGAGGTCGCGGCGGCGCGGCGAAGCGGCCGGAGGCGGCGGCTGAGACCGGCGGGAACGGAGGAGGTGGCGGAAGCGGGGCCAAGGAGGAAGAAGAGGATGGGGATTAGTTACAGGTGAGATCTAAACCACCGATAATAGATCCAACGGTCAAAAGGCAATGACGACGTGGCGATACTAGCCTCCCACGCACGTATGAATTTATTGCAAAATCTTTTCCTTGATTGTTCACTTTCTCCGTATATTAAGATTTTTTGATGGAACTTAGTAACTTGTAAATATTTTGATCTCATTTTCTTTCATAAAAAATTTTAAATAAAAAACTAGTATTTAATTACATCCTTTTTAAATATAGGATGATGTTAGTTTTTAAATATGGTGTTTGACTATTTATCCTATTGAAAAAACTATATAGGTGTCATTTATTTTATTGTGAATTGTTCTATCACTGAAGTTATTTTAGGTAAATGCTGACAAGGTTTATGTTTTTTTATGAAAATCGATCAAAAACAGTAAAATTTTTAGATTCCGATGTGGGATGAAAGTAGATTCCTAGTAATTTTTTGAATAAGTTTTTAGAATTCAAATTTAAAATAGAAATTTTGAAGCAAAATTTAGTTGAAATTTGGCGTGACTATTTGTACACGAACGGATCAGTGTAAACACTAAAACGCCCACAATTCATACACGGTTAATCCCCTGTAAAAAAATTACTCCATCTATTTCATATTATAAAACGTTTTGGCTATACCTAAATTTATCTGTATATTGTTTATATATACTGAGATTCATCTATTGATAATATATATTATTTACATTTATTCTAGATTCATTAGCAATTTAGCGTGCATATAAATTTAAATAATACTCAAAAATCTAACGCTACAGTCTATCTATCGCATATTCGCATTTCACCTTTTCATAGAGTAATCATGTTTTCCTTGCTCTCACCTTCTACGTCCAATGGAACACGGTATTGTACCTACAAGTACACGTATATAGTGGTTCAACAAAAAATGAACAAAGTGGTTGTAATATTTAAACGTAGTTTGCCAATCATAATCATCATGTCGTCTAGATATGGCTCAATACACAGTTGCCACAGCCCGTCTCCACATAACTTCTATATGTCTCTCTGATTTCTTAATAGAAAGTGATATCATTTCGCGGGCAATTAATTCACAGGTAGCAGTTAGTTCGATCAATGCGAAGATTGGCTCAATTATTATGAATTCGTCAACGAGTTTATCTCGGCTTCTTCTCTTCTAATACTAAATCAAATTAGTTTCTGGTCGGTGAGCTGAACGATGATCCAGTATCGCGTCAGTGGTTGCAACCACGACCAGCTTAATTAAGAAAACGCGGCGATGTTCATTGGATTCAGTCAATCAATTTCATCTTACTCTCTTTTACCTACTTTTGGACCGCGACGGCTACGAAATAAGGCCCTAATTATCATCGTCCAAAGACCACAGGTCACCAGTTTAGAATGCGAATTTGAATGCTTATTGCCTGCACGCCAAACTAATACCACACCTAATCACCTGCTCTGAATAATTTAGCCCCTATTAACTCGTACTGCATCATTCTCCATCCTAGCTTCTGTTTATATTTGAGGCTTTTTTACTGTCCTTAAAAAGTCTTAAAAAGTCTCTCAAGATACCGAAAATTTTAGTATAAATTTTTTATACCTTTACATTTTTTACACTAAAAAATGTGCTAACTTGAGATACTTTTTCAATAATAATAAAAACCTCTTATGCAAACCAAAATTTTAATTTTCAATTTCAAATTTAAAGTAAATTTTGAGTTTTTGTTATGTTTATTTTTAGTCTTGGCTTTTATATTGCTAAGAAAACGTATATAAAATTTTTATTCATAGATTATTTTTCATTTACAAGTATATTTTTCTTTTTTCCTTGAAAAAACCAAGGAAACACCCCCTTTGCTTAATTGCTTTGAGGTGAGGGTGACGAACTGGCGATAGCCACAGGTGAAAACTGTACATTGTGTTCCTTCCAGGCAAGGAGGCAACCTGCCCAAGAGAATTGATCAAGGGTCTTAGACTAGAGAGCACAAGATGGCGTGCTTGACCATCTGTGAGGGGGCTAAAATGTTAGCACGTTTTAGCCCGCCACGAACGCGAGAAAATGTAGGTATATAAGCAGTGCAGATGCAGTTTTGAGGCCCAGGTTCTTGCGCCTTGTCGATGGTGTTAGGAATCGATGGTATGAGCGTGAAAATGGCGGCGTCGCTACGTGTGGCCGTCGCGTTGGTGTGTGCCGCGGTGGCCGTCGCCGACGCTGCGGCCGGCGGCGTCCGCGTCGGGCTGACGCGCATCCACTCCGAGCCCGGCGTCACCGCGTCCCAGTTCGTGCGCGACGCCCTGCGCCGCGACATGCACCGGCGCGCGCGGTTCGGGCGAGAGCTCGCGTCGGCGGCGTCGACGGTGTCCGCGCCGGTGCGGAAGGACCTGCCCAACGGCGGGGAGTACATCATGACGCTGGCCATCGGCACGCCGCCGCTGTCGTACCCGGCCATCGCCGACACCGGCAGTGACCTCGTCTGGACGCAGTGCGCGCCCTGCGGGAAGCAGTGCTTCAAGCAGCCGAGCAAGCTGTATAACCCGTCGAGCTCGCCGACGTTCCGCGTGCTCCCGTGCAACAGCTCGCTGAACCTGTGCGCGGCCGAGGCGGCGCTGGCCGGGGCGACCCCGCCGCGGGGGTGCGCGTGCAGGTACAACCAGACGTACGGCACCGGGTGGACGGCCGGAGTCCAGGGCTCGGAGACGTTCACGTTCGGCTCGACGCCGGCCCACCAGGTGCGGGTCCCCAGCATTGCCTTCGGGTGCAGCAACGCCAGCAGCGACGACTGGAACGGCTCGGCGGGGCTCGTCGGGCTGGGCAGGGGCAGCCTTTCGCTCGTCTCGCAGCTCGCCGCCGGCATGTTCTCCTACTGCCTGACACCGTTCATGGACACCCAAAGCAAGAGCACCCTCCTCCTAGGGCCAGCGGCGGCGCTCAACGGCACCGGCGTCCGGTCGACGCCCTTCGTCCCCAGCCCGTCCAAGCAACCGATGAGCACGTACTACTACCTCAACCTGACCGGCATATCCGTGGGCACGGCGGCGCTGTCCATCCCTCCCAACGCGTTCTCCCTGCGGGCCGACGGCACCGGCGGGCTCATCATAGACTCCGGCACGACCATCACGTCGCTGGTCGACGCGGCCTACAGGAAAGTCCGCGCCGCGGTGCAGTCCCTGGTGAAGCTCCCGGTGACGGACGGGTCGGGCGCCACGGGGCTCGACCTGTGCTTCGCCCTGCCGTCGCCGACGTCGACGCCGCCGGCCACGCTGCCCAGCATGACGCTCCACTTCGGCGGCGCCGACATGGTGCTGCCGGTGGAGAACTACATGATCCTCGACGGCGGCATGTGGTGCCTGGCGATGCGGAGCCAGACCGACGGCGAGCTGAGCACGCTCGGCAACTACCAGCAGCAAAACCTGCACATACTCTACGACGTCCAGAAGGAGATGCTGTCGTTTGCTCCGGCCAAATGCAGCACCCTCTGACCGTCTGACGAGATCGACTTTGTACAGTACAGATCGATGCATCCCACACGTGTACATTTTTCAGTGCGTGTTTACTATATGTTTCTGGTCATTTTTGTGCAGTTTATGCTTCATTTCTTGAGGTCCCGAACAGTAGAAATTTGTGGAAAGGAATTGTTCTACACCGCTAAGTGCTAACACAGGGAGTACACAGCTTAATTAGGATAACATGAAGCACCTTTCACAATCATTTTGTGGAACTCATAATTTACATTCGATTTGTTCTATGTACAATGGTAATTAATAGTGGCTCTTAGTTTTGCAAATAGGAATATTCGTTGATACAGAAGAAAGAGAAGAGACACAACTTAACATTGTTGCTACGATTGGTAACGGCTCTGCAACGACTCTTATTCTATATAAAATGGGATGGGAGTGGAATAAAGTAAAGGACATAATAATAATAATAATAATAATAATAATAATAAGATATTTTTGGGTTAATATTAGAGTTTTTTTTATCACGAACGTTATGGATATAGTCTAAGTAATGTGTATTTTCTATGACCTTAGGCTATGCATTTTAACATGCCATTATATTTATTTGCTCCTGGTCATAGATAATAGATATTTGATACGGTTGATTTAAACATGATGTCTGACTATTCATCATATTTAAAAAAGTGCAAATATAAAATGATATAAAACATATTTAAAGCATATTTCATAATAAAATAAGTCAAAATAAACTAAAGGACTTATATATTTTTAATAAAATTTATGGTCAAACGCCCATGTCCAAAATCAAATGCGTTAAATGTTTATGATAGGAAGGTTTAATAGTTTAAAACTATATTAGGAGTGATTTTATGATAAAGGTACCGAGAGTTGAGAGATAACCCATTTATTCATGAGGTACTCCCTCTGTCCCAAAAAAAAAACAACTCTCCGGTTTCCGTATCCAACGTTTGATCATCCGTCTTATTTGAAAAAATTTCAGAAAATTAAAAAAAAATTAGTCACACGTAAAGTACTATTCATGATTTATCATCTAATAAAAACAAAAGTATCAATCGCAAAAATTTAAATAAAACGAAAAGTAAAAAATTATAGGTAAAAAATGAAAAATTGATTTATTTTGGGACGGAGGGGTAGTATCGATATACCTTAGGTACCATGAGCTATTTTTTTCATTAGCAATTTCGGTATCGTCCCTCCTAAGGTACTGTCAATTTTCTCCCTTATTAATTGTTTAGACTTTGGAACACGCAAATGTTGCAAGCAACCATCACGGAAATTTCTAGGTGATAACAATGTTTAATGGTAGAAAAATCACACAACCCTTTTGAATCACAGGAATGGAAAAATGAGCAATAGAAAAAACATAGGATTCTGACAGGAATATAATTATAAAATAGAGGATTGCAAAGCACAGGAAAAATATAGGAATGCCCGTTTGATTGGACCACAGGAAAACATAGGAATTTGAGGAGAGATAAAAACTCGAAGGATTTTTTCCATGATGTTCTACCTTTTGTTAAATTTTCTACAAAACTTATATGGGAAAAGACATACCATAGGAATTTCATAGGTTTCATTCTTTTAATTCAAAGAGCTTTGTAGAAAAAAAATCCTACAGAGATACAATCCTCTAAAATTTCTATGAATTTTCTTTAAATCAAAGAGGCCTAAAATATAAACATTCCTGATATTTGAATAGTATACCAAAATATAAATATTTCTGACATATTTGATAGTATTACTTATCACATCCATCACTTTCATTTAGATCTTGTCTCATTTATACCTACCTATTCTCCCACTCCGTTAATTTTTTATTTACTAATGAACACTGTAATCTTTTTTTAACCTTGGTTCTACTTAAATAACTTAGAAATGATTATATTTGGGACAAAGTTAGTAATTGTTACCCTATTTCAAAGAGTAAGGCATATAAACTGTGAGTTTGTGAACATGGGGACCTGAAACAAATAATTTACTCCGTAAAAACCTACAATAGAAAGTAGTGATCGGTGAAGGGGTCTTTCCAAAATATAATTGGATAAGCGATTTTATTTTTTTTAGATAATGGGTAAAACCTAGCCACTAACATAAAATAGATGCATTAACATTGATGCAAACAGCACCTCACACCGAAGTAACTTAGCAAAGCACCGCACGAAGATAACAGAGACTCTTTCTCTAAAGTTCCAGCCACAAGAGAAGAAATTACCAACATAGACATGCCTAGAAGATTTCTTTTAAGACTACATGTAAGAATGAGTTTAATTTGGTACCATTAAAGAACACATAATTTCTACTCAACCAAATTGACTAACAAAGTGCCACAAATCCTCCTAACAAATGCTATCTTAGCCTAGGTTGAAAACCACTAAGCCAATTAATTATCAAAGAAGTGAGATGCACTATTAGGAGGTTGAATTCCAAAAGTAAAATACACAACATTCCAAGCATGGCTAGCCACAGCAAATTTAAGAGGGCGATTAGTATATTTGCAAACACAAATAATTTATAAATAAAACTTTTATATTTGTGACCCTTCTCATCTTCCGGAATTATTTGTTTAGCTACAACCACAAATATGATTTATTTTCTGTCATTGCACTTTCCTCTACACCGTCGGTGTCCAACTTATCCTTCACCTGCCGCTCATAGCCAGTTCTTAAACCTTCGTGCTCCCGTTGGTCCAGCATTATAAATTTATAATATAATGACCTTTTGTGAGCAACAGATTGCGAGTTTCATCCTCTCTCAACGTTGATAGCAGGTCAATAGGTCATAATATTTCTCATACGATCATATCTTAGGTGAGTCATATTTAGACACAAGTTTGTAGTCACAGATACGTTGGTTTACCTGTGTTTATATTTATAAATAAAAAATTAAATTTCTAATATTTAATTTAGAGTTGATTTTAGAGGTTTTTCATCGTAGTTTATTTTTCAATCATTACTTATAGATCGCTAAGATTAAGTATATAAAATTTCATCCATAAATTATTTTTTGTTTACAAATATATTGTTGACATCCCTTAACTAGGAGAATTTAGAGAATTTGCAATCAAATTCGCGTGCTTAGACTTTTTTGACCACTTAATCCACATGTCCTCTATGATAGTATGTCATTAGGACTACCAATTAGTCTTTTCTATTTTTCATGTATTTCTTATTTGTTAATTTCATTTATATATTTTTCAGGCTAATTAAGAAATGAAAGCCCAGAGTGCAAAGCATTAGTGGGCCGGCCTTTGACAGCTCATCTGCCGGCGCAGCCCACGTCGTGTTCCAGCGACCGGCAGTAAATTATGGTATTGCAAGTCGAAAACATTAAGGTTTTGCTCAGAAATAGTTTTTACCACACGGGTGTATCTACACCCGTATGTTTGCATGTTATTTAAATAGTCACTAAAATATAAAAAATTTGATAAGATAGATTAATATGATTTATATCACTCTACCAACATGCAAGTTTAAATTTAACTTATATAAGTTGTAGAAAAAAAACTGAAACTAAGTATACGCATATTTATAATTGTTTTTATTATTTTTGCTACAACTGTTAGAAGTTGAATTTAAACTTGCATGTTGATAGAGTGATATAACTCATATTAAACTATCTTGTTAAATTTTTTCGATGACTATTTAGATGACATACAAGCAACGGGTATACATACACCCGTGTATAAAAAACCGCTTCCGGTTTCGCTCGTTTGGCATCTTGGAGGTTTCTACAGTATTTTTTTCTATGTCGACGTGCGGCGCACTTCGTCTCGACTACAGCACTACCATCTCGACTGATAGATACTCCAGATAGATTGCCCACCGGATTGCACTCCATCAACGCGCCACTCCTGAATGATCTTGCTTAGTATTCAAAACTTGCTGCCAATGAAACAAATGATATATCTGTATGATAGATCAAACGCAATGTGCAGAGAAAAATCCTAAGAAAATCATCCTGCCATTTCTTTCTTTGTGATCTGTCCTTGACTCCAATGGCGTTCCAGGCATCGATCCTCCTCTGCTTGCTTGTCTTGTTACCGCGCGTAGACATGTCGTCCACGCCGAACCGTGGCGTCCGTCTTGAGCTCACTCACGCCGACGACCGCGGCGGCTATGCGGGGGCTGAGCGCGTCCGCCGCGCCGCCGACCGGACCCACCGCCGCGTGAACGGCCTCCTCGGATCGGTTGATGAGCCGTCAACGGGAAAGCTGCGCAGCGACGGTGCCGCAGCGAACGTGCACGCCAGCACGGCGACGTACCTCGTCGATGTCGCCATCGGCACGCCGCCGCTCCCGCTGACCGCGGTGCTCGACACGGGGAGCGACCTCGTCTGGACGCAGTGCGACGCGCCGTGCCGGACGTGCTTCCCGCAGCCGTCGCCGCTGTACGTGCCGGGCAGGTCGGCGACGTACGCCAACGTGTCGTGCCGCTCGCCGATGTGCCAGGCGCTCCAGAGCCCCTGGTCCCGCTGCTCGGCGCCGGACCCGAGCTGCCCGTACTACTTCTCCTACGGCGACGGCACCTCCACCGACGGCGTCCTCGCCACCGAGACGTTCACGCTCGGGTCGGATACCACCGTGCGCGGCGTCGCCTTTGGGTGCGGGACGGAGAACCTCGGCGGCACGGACAACTCCTCCGGCCTGGTCGGAATGGGGCGAGGCCCGCTGTCGCTGGTGTCTCAGCTCGGCGTCACCAGGTTCTCCTACTGCTTCACGCCCTTCAACGCCACCGCGGCGAGCCCGCTCTTCTTGGGCTCGTCGGCGCGCCTCTCGTCCTCAGCCAAGACCACGCCGTTCGCGCCGAACCCGAGCGGCGCGCGGCGGAGGAGCTCGTACTACTACCTCTCCCTGGAAGGGATCACCGTCGGCGACACCATGCTCCCGATCGACCCATCCGTCTTCCAGCTGACGCCGATGGGCAACGGCGGGCTGATTATCGACTCCGGCACGACGTTCACCGCGCTGGAGGAGCGCGCGTTCGTGGCGCTGGCGCGCGCGGTCGCCGCGCGCGTGCGGCTGCCCCTGGCGAGCGGCGCCCACCTCGGCCTCAGCCTCTGCTTCGCGGCGGCCGCGCCGGAGGCCGTGGACGTGCCGCGGCTGGTGCTCCACTTCGACGGCGCCGACATGGAGCTCCCCCGGGAGAGCTACGTGGTGGAGGACCCGAGCGCCGGCGTGTTGTGCCTCGGTATGGTGAGCGCGCGGGGGATGTCGGTGCTCGGCAGCATGCAGCAGCAGAACATGCACGTCCTGTACGACCTCCGGCGAGGCTTGCTGTCGTTCGAGCCTGCCAAATGCGGCGATCTTTAACTAATTTTCAGGCAGTTTGGTTTGTGCAATCGTAGATTTGTCTCAGAGAGCCGTCTCGTGTTCATCTTTTATCAAAGAAGCCTCTTCATCTGAGTATATATATAGCACGAACGTACTGGCTTTATCATTGTGACTGCAGCAAGTATCTAAATATAATCCAACTATCCAAGCTCATGCTTATATTTACACGTGTGTGATACACGGACTGTACATTATTCTCCACATCCATATATACAAGAGTACACGCTGAACAGATAAAAATGAGTGACCAAAGCCGAACAACAAACGAATGTAACTCGATGTAGCCAAGCAATATAATCAAATAATATTACTTCCGTTTCATATTGTAAGACTTTCTAGCCTTGTCTAAATTCATTAATTAATGAATATATATAATTTATATATATATATATATAGATTTATTAGCATCTCTATAAATCTAGACAAGACTAAAAAATATTACATTATAAAACGGAGGGAGTAAGTATGTATATATACGCAAAGAGATCAAGTCGCTCCATCATGTCTCCATCCATGCATCAGTCTCAGATTTTGCTGCAGTCAGCGCGCTGCACGGACAGGACGGAGTTCTTGAGATCGTACAGCACGTGGAAGTCCATCTGCATGACGCTGCCAATGATCGAGGTGGTCTTCGACCTGCCGATCATCAGGCACATCGCGCCGTCGCCGCTCTCCAGCTTGCCGGAGGCGAAGTAGTTCTTCTGCCGCAGCTCCATGTCCATGCCGTCGAAGTGCATCGTCATCGACGGCACGGCGACATCGCCGCTCGCGCCGCCGTCGACGAGGAAGCACAGCAGGCTGCTCCCGTTGACGACCCTGTGCGTCTTGGAAATCCTCTCCCTGAACGCCTCCACGACGGCGGTGTAGGCCGGGTCGACCAGCAGGGTGGCCGCCGCGCCGGTCTCGAAGGAGAAGCCGCCGGCGCCGGTCTTGGGGTCGAGCGCGAACGTGTCGTTGGGGATGGGGAGGCGGGCTCCGTCGACGGAGATGCCGACCAGGTTGACGCTGTAATCCATGTAGTGGTAGAGGAGAGGGGTGGATGAGATTCCACCTCCGGTCATCTGAGCCCTGGAGCCGAACAGGATGGGGCTGGCAACTTTGGGATTCGACGAGAGGCAGTTGGAGAATCGCTCCAAGCCGAGCTGGCCCACCAGCGACAGATTGGTTCTCCCAAGCCCAATAGCACCTGTGAGTCAGCAGCTTGCAAAATGCAAATGGTAAAGTCATTCAGTCTAAGCTAATAAGAACGAATTTAACAGTTGAGCCAACTACTAATTATGAGTTTTATATTAGAATTAACATGGGTAATAGATTAGTTATAATATTCGCCCTATTATTTCTCATATTCCTTTTTCTCTCGTATGCATTTAATGGATTTATTTCAGGGTGTGTGTAAGTGTGTCCACAAGAGTCGGCACTCGTTTTTTATTGTTTTCTCCCCTCCACAACCGCATGTACTTGCTTATAGCCTTCTATGCTACTCGCTCTAACTGCACTCAATACTAATATTCACTTTCCCTATTTCATATTATAAAATATTTTAGTTTTAACTAGATAATCCATAAATCAATATATACGTATATAGAGTTAAATGGTTCGAACATTTTGTAATTACAAATCCCTTGTAATTAATGCAAAACGGATGTTTATTACAAACTTGAGATATGTATGCAGAAGATAGGGTTACGTGCCCGTTAAACAAGTCGTTGCGGTAGATCGTGTTGGTGCAGCCGAAAACGAAGTTCTGCATGGTAACTTCCTTGCTGCTGCCGAACGTGAAGGTCTCGGTGCCAAGAATCCCTTGGACGTAGTTGTTGTCCGTGTCGGTTGCCCCATACACGTAGCGGTATCCGCACGCAGCGTCGCCAGTGCAATTGGTGCGGGTCTCCTTCTGCAAAATCTTGCAGGACCTGCTCGTGCAAGCCACTGGGGAGAAGCTGCTCGAATTCGCGCGGTCGTATAGCCGCGCCCCCGCCGCCCGCGGCGTGCTGCCGCTGCCGCAGCCGCTGCATGGGCTGCACTCCACCCAGCAGAGGTCGCTGCTGCCGACCATGGCCTGGACGGTGACCGGCGGGGTGCCGACGGCGAGCTCCATCACGTAGTAAAGACCAGTACTACCCTTGATATGGACGCCGGTGGGCTCGGACAGCCGCCGCCGGAGGAGAGGGTGGCCGCCGTCGTTTGGAAGTGCCAGCTCCTTCAGAAGTAGAGAACCCCTGAACCCATCAGGTCGGGTGGAGCCGCCGGCTACCAGCGGCGCCGGAGCCTGCCGCAGGACAACCAGGAGAAAAGCTGACACGACAAGGATTACTGTGCTTCCCATTAATTAAGGTGACGATATATGATTATCGATGAAGTGAACTTAGGAATAATTATGCTCTTGTTGCAATTAATGTGCTGATATATATAGTACGTGCATATGATATATATTTATAAGCACGAATCCAACATGAATCACTGACCGTGTATGCATGCGCGTGCGTACGTGCGTATGGATGGAACAAATTAGATATACCATGTACGAGGTCTCATATGCCTAGCAATATTATTCTAAATTTAGAAAAATCAACAATAATTAATTGCTCGGTAATCTTGACGGATGCAAGCCAGATACCAGTTTCATATGCAAAAGTCAGAATCTCTAGCGGTTCTCAACATGCATAACTATATATGGGCTTAGAAGCCTACCTGTGAAGGTAGGAATGGATCAGAAACGGTGGACTGAAATTTGCATTATTCTTTATTCTGAACTACTGCCTCCGTCCATAATTTAATTTATAGAACATATTTGATTTGTGTTAGTCTAGAAAAACAACGTTTTGACCAGTAGTTTCTCTTATAATATAGTGTTAATAGTTGTGTATATACACGTACTATACATACACACAAAATATATATATATATATATATATATACACACACACACACATATACATACATACATATATATGATCCTACTACCAGGTGTAGCTACTCCCTTCATGTCTAAGGTGCAGAAACACCTCTATATATACTTCTTCTCTCTTCCAACAGAAAATACAAACTGTAGTTGTATCATTCACATGAGATTTAGTAGTGTCTATACTTTCTGTTGGGTGTGAGCAAAACAGTTATGAAAATGTTTTTTATTATGGACGTACAGGGAGTAGCTATACCTGGTAGTAGCATCTAATTTTCCTATATATATATAATGGAACTATCTTTTATGATATTTTTCTTATGGTCAAGGTTCACAAGTATATTGCTAGCCATAAGAGCTTATGGCTCGTTCTTATGTTACGTTATGGTTGCCCTAATAACTTCCAGCTCTAAATTAGAGTACGTGTTTTCTAGTGGATATCTTTGTAAGATGACTAGATGCTGAGGCTGCAATTATACAATTAAATGTTTATCAGTATTACAAATTACAGTTTCATTGGTCCAGGTGATTTGTCTGTTGCTCTTATATATATATATATGTGCCAATCTATCTGCAGGCTCGTAATATAAGTTGACTTGAATCGACATTATTTTTGCTGTTGGAGCCCCTTTGTCGATGAGTGTTCAAATTCCAAACCTAACACGATGGTTTCCTTTTTCTTTAATCACAAGGAAGATGGATACATATATGTTCTCACAAACTACTCACAGGCATACACATTAATTTGTGAATGTGACTGATTAGCCAGGGTTTGCCATATCATTTTCGGGGCCGAAACTACGAGGCGACTATACGGCGATAATCATAATTATCTTAAACCATGTAAATTTGAAATTTAAAAATTTGAATGAAATCGCCATGGTTTCTAAAGGGAAATAGCGCAATATCCAATGATTATCACGATATTCTTCGTGATAACCACGATGATTTTCGTATCGATAATCACAATATCTATGTCAATAATCGCGGTGATACAATCAATATCGATGAGTGTGATGATCTGGGTGTGAAAACTGTGTGATATATCCCTATTGTCATCAAATATCACTACGATTTTTTTTTTTTGAGTTTTTACCAAAACTTCTTCAAAAATTTTGAGGACTCGTAATTTTTTTCAAACAATACCATGACTTATGGAAGCCACACCCCGACGGCTCAAACGATTATCACGATTATCCAGATGATAACCGCGGTCAACTCTTAACAAGTTCTCACACATACACGTACACCTGTGAATATGCACATGCAGGCATGAAGTCGAGATTTAGACATAGAGAAGTCTAGGAGATTTGGAGGAGGCGTAATACATCATTAATTAGCTTAATTTTACCTAATTAATAAGATAAACCTATATACAAAATTATCGTAGGGCACGACCTCTGCATATCCCCTGTCTCCGATCACTGTCGCCGAAAACTGCATGGCTAGCTAGGCTAACCACCCTCCTGGTTTGGAGGAAGCATGGCAGGGCTCGGTTAGCTACCTTCCTGGCACGAAGAAAGGGCGGTGACGACACGAGGGAGCAAGATGAACAACACAATACTGCAGGCACCACAAGGTCGTGCAGTGGAGGAGGTCCACCCCAAGCTCGATGTTCTCTAGATCTAGCGCCTCCTAGTCTTGTCCGGATGGACAAGGCAAGTAGCTAGGCTAGGCTGCTAGGTCAGCAATGACACGAGCTACTCTCTCCCACTGGCATTCTCGAGCTACACACACCATAGGTGGCAACGAAGAAGGGAGTGCCCCAACATGAAGAGCGGCGGTGTTAGGGTCCCTGCCCGGGACACCAGGTTGCTGGATCTGGCTCTCCTAGTACACAGTGATGGGTGAGATAATTTTGTGTATTAGGGATGACAGTGGATTGATAATGATGTGGAGTAACCCTACGAGCCCACCTGAATAGTGGGGTAGTGGCCTACACTTTGTCGCTAGAGGTACGATGTGGTAGCTTGGGTAGTTCGGTGTGAGATAGAGGGGAAACCGTTGGCAAATGTATTGATAGGCCATTGGTCAGCTCGATGACAGTGACGCTCTCCTCCTTGGAAACATCATTGTGGTGTTTGCTCCTTCATGCTGATCTCAAGGTGAAAAACCTTGTTCCAGGCTTCTAGAATAGCGAATCTCGGTTGAATTGGCATATACATGCATGACCGCATAAAAAAGAAAAAAAACAAAAAGAAGAAAAGTAAACTATACATGAAAGCGATTTTAAATTTTTTTTGAAATTTTCCGATGGATTTAGAACCGTGAAAATGTTTTTTTAACGTAGAACATGAAAGCGATATCAATAGCAGTTTGCGAAGGTTAAATAATGCAACTTGGAAGTTCTGAGTCGTTGAAACGGTGTTTATAAGATCAACTATCGATCTTCATCAAAACATCAACACGGAAAAGGAGAGAGGTAGGAAATATGGCGTCCACAGGTGCAGCAGCCATACTAGGTCTCATCCTCCTCCTCCTCCCGCCGATCACTCTCGCCGGTGACGACCTTCGAGGCTTCCGCGCCACTCTTACTCGCATCCACAAGCTATCCCCTGGGAACCACTCCGAGGCGGTACGCCGCGACAGCCACCGCCTCTCTTTCCTCTCCTACGCCACCGCAGTTGGCAAGGCCAGCAACTCGTCGTCGTCGGTGAGTATCAAGGCACTGATCGAGAACGGCGCGGTATCGTACCACATGAACCTGTCCATGGGAACGCCGCCGGTCACCTTCCCGGCCATGATCGACACCGGCAGCGACCTCATATGGACGCAATGCGCGGCGTGCACCAAATGCTTCAAGCAGCCCACGCCGCTGTTCGAGCCGGCGAGGTCCTCCACCTTCTCCAAGCTGCCGTGCAATAGCTCCTTCTGCCAGTCCCTGCCGACGTCCTTCCGCACGTGCAACGCCACCGGCTGCGTCTACAACTACCGCTACGGCGTCGGCTACACTGCCGGCTACCTCGCCACCGAGAAGCTTACCGTCGGGGACGCCTCTTTCCGCAACGTCGCTTTCGGGTGCAGCACCGCGAACGAGGGGACCAGGGACAACGCATCCGGCTTGGTGGGGCTTGGCCGCACCCCTCTCTCCCTCGTGTCGCAGCTCGGCGTCGGCCGGTTCTCCTACTGCCTCCGCTCCTACAAGGACGCTGGCGACAGCCCAATACTTTTCGGCTCCCTGGCCAAGTTAACGGGCGCAAATGTTCAGTCCACGCCTCTCCTGCGGCACCCCGATATGCCAGACTCGTCGACCTGGTACTACGTCAACCTCACCGGCATCACGGTCGGCTCGACCGACGTCCCGGTCACGAGCAGCACGTTTGGGTTCACGCAGACCGGCCTCGGCGGCGGCACAATCGTGGACTCCGGCACGACGTACACGTACCTCGCCAAAGACGGCTACGCGATGGTGAAGCAGGCCTTCCTGTCGCAGATGGCTAACCTGAAGGCGCTGAACGGCACGCGCTTCGGCTTGGACCTGTGCTTCCTCCCCAGCGGCGGCGACGTGCCCGTGGCCGTGCCGAGTCTGGTGCTGCGCTTCGCGGGGGGAGCAGAGTACGTCGTGCCACGGGACAACTACTTAGCCGATTTGGTGGACTCGCGGCAGGGCAACGTGGTCGGGGCGTGCCTCCTGGTGCTCCCGGCGAAGGATGGCTGGTCCATCTCCATCATAGGCAACCGCATGCAGATGGGCATGCATGTGCTCTACGATCTCGATGGCGAGAAGTTCTCCTTCGCGCCCGCGGATTGCGCCAAAGTGTGACCTTCTCTGTGGGTGTTTTTTTAGCATCATTTAAAAATATCTCGACGTATCATATTTTTTATGTAAAAGGTATTAAAGTTTTACGCTAAAATTGGTAGTTCAAGATACTTCTCAAGGATGAAAAGAAAAAAATTAAGCTCTTACTGTGGTGTCAGCTTAATTGGATACCGTATTAAGTATAGTGTAATAATGAAAAGCTCCGTAATCGCCCACGTACGTGCGGCTGTGCCCTTTGATCGATGTTGCTGTTCATCATACGACAACACCACTTTCTTTTGTTTCATCGTCCTCAAAGCGATTTTACATTAACTGAGAAGGTATCAGGAGGTATCAAATTTTTAACGTAAAATCTTGGTATCTCTTGGTACCTAGGTATTAGGAGGTACCAAATTTTACATTAAAATTTTGGTACCTCTCAGTATCTATTTAACAACTACAAAATTACTCATTTCCATTTGTTCCATTCATATTTATTGATGTGTGTATATATATGCGTTTAGATTTATTATTATTTATTTAAGTCTGAGTAGAGTTATAAAGTTTGACGACGTGGAATGGGGAAAGTAGTTTGATATTATCTGATGTCATGGTCGATGATGTTCTATTTGCTTGCCGTGTCCCTAGCTTGATTGACTATGCTCTCGGCTGACTTTCAGCTCTATTTTCTAATTGAACAAGTTGTTTGAAAAGAATAAATAGGAGGAGTAGGTAATGGTCTTTTTCATTGCCTAGGAAAGAATGAGCACGCTCTCATTTCAGGGACGTAATAAGAAATGCATCTCAGATTATTACAATCTTCTAATGAGTTCTCCACTTGGCAACCGCGCGCCAACCGGTGCTTGCAAATGCATGACTACATTCAGAGATATGGTCTACGGCCTCCGTATCAAAATAAACGAATTTCTAAGTTTTCGGATAGAATTTTCAATTCTTCGTCTTATTTAATTTTTTTTATAATTAATATTTTTATTGTTACTACACGATAAAACATGAATATTACTTTACATATAATTATTTTTTTTATTTTTTAATAAATTTTTCAACTAAGACGGATGGTCAAACGCTAAATCTAGAAAACCTAGAAATTACTTTTTTTTGGAACGGAGTAGTACACCATATCACTTGTAGTTGAATGTTCTGAAAATTCCCAGGTGGTGCGAATTAAAGCAACATTTTACATTTTCGAACAAATGGCTGTAAGATGGAACAACTGTATGTGCAGTGACTATCCAGGATTTGTACTTTGGGTGGTCCAACTAAAGTAATTTTTTAAATTATCACAAATATAACATATAATATATATAATAGAAATATTAAATTGATCAAAAGTACAATTTACATATGTTAATAAATAATATTTTCTCATATATATAGACAAATATTCCACCGTATTTTATAATAGATATCGCTGTGGACTTTTTTTTGTCAAGCATGACCTTGGACATGTGGCAACAACACTTCTACTCCACTATATGGCCACAGTGGCATGGACCACAATCAACACTGATGATGCTTCTTTATGGTCATGGAGGCGCGAGATCGAGCAGAGGTGGTGTGTCATACAACGTCCCACACTAGAGACAAAAAAGACGACTGCAAATAAAGAGAGCCAGACCTCGTTTGGTGCTAGAGACAAGCGAGGTTGGTGGCAGGTCAACGATGGTGCACGAGGGAGCCACGTGTTGGGCCTACAATGGTGCAGAGGCGTTTGCACGATGGGCTGTAGGCGTTCGTGAGACATCTAATGGTGGGCTAACGGTGCAGGAGGTGATAGACGGCCGGTCGACAGTGGTGTGACGGGCGATAATAATGTATGGGTTGTACTTCCACCATTTGGCAATGGCGGGGGACGACGAAGAAGGGGAGAAAAGGTGGGGTAGTTGGACCTGCTATTTCGAAAATGCTTTCAACTTGCTAGATTTCGCATAAGGGCATGTATAACAGTATAGACGGTTGTTGTCTATTAATTTGATATATGTAGATAACTAAATAGACAACTTGTATAATAGGTTGTCTATTTGACTATCTGTATCATATTTAATATTTTACTTTTTATGCTTTGTATTTATTGTATGCAACCAATGCATGAAGTATTTCTCTAGAAAAAGGTTACATGCAACTTGGGAGCACGTGCCCAAGCCATAGATGAACAAAGAGACGACAATCAAGTTTTTTTTAGTTAATGATGAGAATGAATAATCTGACGTAGATGTATATAGACAGCTTTTGTCTCACTGTTTTACATGCCCTAAGAGCAAGTTCAATAGTATAGCCAACCACTAGCTTCAATTTATCCATTTTTAATCAAATAGCTAATTTATACAATAACTACCTAGAAAACATATAATAATATGTCTCACTTGTATACATATATTGTGTTTTGGAGTTCGTGCTACAGCTGACTACAAATCTATAGCTCACTGCTCTTCTCTCTCCTTTCTTCATCTTTTTAAACTATGTTTATAGCTAGCCTATAGTCTACTATTGTACCTGCTCTAAGCAATGTGAAATTCAAATGGGAAACAGTTGTGCAACTCATAGTGGTGCATGGGAAAGACTGGAGGCATCGTCAATCCCCATGGGAGACCACGATTGGTATCGAGGAACTCACCGGTTGAAAGAAACGCAGCATACATTTATTAAGATACAAATAGTCACCATACAAATAGTGGTACATGGAAGTAGAATAGACGGGTGTTGTACAGATTACCGTGCATGCATATATCTCGGTTGAATTATGCCTATATATACATGAAAGCGGATATTATTAATGTAGAACACGTACGAAAGCAATTTTTCGTACCACTTTTGCGAAGTTTAAATTCAACCAGGGTCGGTTAATTATGAATTGTTGAAATAATAATGCTTATAAGATGAACAAGCCTTCATCACGTACGTTGATATATGCTTAACCAAGTAACCAACACAGCGGAAAAAAACAGAAAGTAGATCGAGAAATACGTAGGAAACATGGCTCCGTCCACCATAGCTGCTGTACAGCTGTACTAGCCCTGTCGTCCTGCTCCTCCCGCCGACGATAACCCTCGCCGGCGACGACCTTCATGGCTTCCACTCTCACTCGCATCCACCGGGCTGTACCCTGGCAAATGCTCTGCAGCCGTACGCCGGGACAGCCACCGCGGCGCTTTCCTCACCCAGGCCGCCGCCGCAGTCGGAAAGGCTACCGCCAACTCGCCGGTCAGCTTCCGGACACCGCTCGAGAACAGACCGGCGGGACAGTACAACATGAACCTGTCCATCGGCACGCCGCCGGTTACCAACTTACCTTCTCGGTCCTGGCCGATACCGGCAGCAACCTCATCTGGGCGCAGTGCGCGCCGTGCACCGAATGCTTCCAGCGACCCACGCCGCCTTTCCAGCCGGGGAGCTCCTCCACCTTCTCCAAGCTCCCGTGCAGCAGCTCCTTCTGCCAGTTCCCGATGACGAACCCCTACGGCACGTGCAACGCCACCGGCTGCGTCTACTTCTACCCCTACGGCACGGGCTACACCACCGGCTACCTCGCCACCGAGACGCTCGAAGTCGGGGACGCCTCGTTTTCCAGCGTCGTGTTCGGGTGCAGCTCGGAGAACGGCGCGGGCAACTCGTCGTCGGGGATCGTGGGTCTCGGCCGCAGCCCTTTGTCTCTCATCTTGCAGCTCGGCATCAGCCGGTTCTCATACTGCCTCCGCTCCGACATGGCCGCCGGCGCCAGCCCGATACTGTTCGGCTCCCTTGCTGAACTGACGGACGGGAACGTCCAGTCCACGCCGCTCCTCACGAACCCTGCGGCGCCAAGCTCGTCGTACTACTACCTCAACCTCACCGGCATCACGGTCGGTCCGGCCAAGCTCTCCGTCACGAGCGGCACGATCCTTGACTCCGGCACGACGCTCACGTACCTCGTCGAAGACGGCTACGCGACGGTGAAGCAGGCCTTCCTGTCGCAGATGGCCAACCTGACGGCGGTGAACGGCACGAGCTTCGGCTTGGACCTGTGCTTCCAGACCACCGGCGACGGCGGCGAGGTGCCCGTGCCGACGCTGGCGCTGCGGTTCGCGGGGGGGAGCTGAGTACGTGGTGCGGCGGCGGAGCTACTTCGGCGTGGTGGCGGTGGACTCGCAGGGCGACGTGGTGGTGGAGTGCCTGCTGGTGCTCCTGTCGAGCACGAACCTGTCGATCTCCATCATAGGCAACGTGACGCAGATGGACATGCACGTGCTCCACTATCTCGACGGTGGCACGTTCTCTTTCGCGCCTGCGGACTGCGCCAAAGTGTGATGCAGTGTTCAACTTTTGTCGGACTGCACCAGATACAGTGATATAATGATAAAAATTTCGAAAATGCTGTAGACTAAAATACCGTGCGTCTTCTATGAACAGTATTACACATTTATAGTATTAAACTTAAATCACACTTGTGGCAATGTGCTCCTCTCAACTACTGATGCTGCATCCGCGTTGAAGAGACATCCATATACATGTCTGCATAATCACGATCATGTGCTCTCGCTGCTGTGACGAGACATCAATATACGCACCTGTATAATCACAATCATGTGCTCTTGTTGCTGCCTCCTGCCCTGAGCTTGTGCCTTGGATTTGTATGGATGTGCATGCTAGTGTAGGGTAGCTCGAATGTAAATTTGTATAAGCATGCCGGATTTGGTGTGATGTCCTTTGAGAGGGCTAAGGCACTAGGAGAGAAATGCTCGGCAAAGGCAGGACATGAGAAGAAAAACAAAAGTTCTAAATATGATGTACCATGCATGTCGTTGGGACGTGACATTTTTTATGCTAACAACCGGTCAATCCGTTACATACGTTGGATTTTTTCATTCATTTTTTATTTTTTTTTGTTTATAATTTTTGTTAGAATTAAGATATTTCAAGTTATCATTTATATTTTACAGTATTATACTTATGCTGATAAGTATTATTGATATCAATTTAATATTAATCGTACTAATAGGTATCAGTTAATATCACCATAGTACTAGTTGATATCAACTGAATATCAACTCGTACTAGTGTGGTATCAGATTTGATACGGTTAGATATCACGTTCGAAAATATAATATGAGGTACTAAATTTTTAAGGGAATACAAGTTTAACATTCTAGAAAGGGGAAAATTTTGAAATTATTTAGAAATTTCAAACGAAATAGGCAACGGAATTGAATTTAAACAGAAAATTGAATGAATTTGATCTCCTTTCGTGGGAAAAGGACCTACTAACTACGTTGAGGGCCATCCTGGCCCATCAGCTTGGGCTTCTACTGGTCCTTCAGCAACCAGCAGGCGTCAAAGCTGTGGTAGCTGTAGCGCATCCCCTGCGACGTCACATCCTTGAGGTATGGCCGGATTTAAGGGAGGGATTGAGAGAAGATGGGAGAGGAAAGGACATCAGGAGCTGATTCTGGGGAATTTTGACCTTTTTGACCCTAGTAACTTGCTATCGGGACCCATAGGCAGATGTAAAAATTACCAAATTTGAAGAACTAAGAGACGAAATTGCAAACAGTGACTAAACCCGTGTTTGGCTGCACAAAAAAGGTAAATGAGGGTAAGTTATCCGACGTGAAAAACGTAATAATAGAATAATACTTACTCTGTTTTATAATATAAGGACAACTACCTCTACCACAAAGAGCAAGAAAGGGTTATAAATATCTCGTTTAGATTGTTTAGGTGCATGTATGTATGTAATGTGGTTGGTTGTTTTGATGATGAAAAATGTGCTAGTTAATGCATCTTTGTATGTACGCCTTATATTATGGGACAAATAAAAAAAAGTAGTTATGCATTATATTATGGAATGGTGGGAGTACATGATTAATTAATTATTAATTATAAAAATAATTGTAAAATAGATTAATATGATTTTTAAAGCAACTAAGAAAATTTTCGTAAAAAAATACACAGTTTAGCAGTTCGGGAAACGTGCACGTGAAAAACGAGAGAATCTGGATAAATAGAGCACGGTAGCAAACGCGGCCTAAAGGTAACAAGTTATTATACTATAAAATGTGTTACATCCATCATGCTTTCTGCTATCTTATTAAGGATAGCAAAAAAAACTCTAATAATAAATACATTACACAAATATAACAATTTTATCATTTGTGTGGAAGCATTGGGAAGGATGATATTTTCTCCATCGAAAAAATTAATTTCTAAAATGAATCTAGACAATTGGATGTCTAGATTTATTTATAGATGTTGGTTTATGTTAGAACGTGAGAGTAGTTTGTATAATTTTTTTAATCATTCTTAAGAAGATATACGAAGGTAACACATTTATAAGTTTATAAACTTAGTACTTGAAGTATTGGTTTATTTTGATGCCAAAATTTTATGCTGAAAATTTAATAATTTTAGGTGTTTTCTCTTATACCATAAAATTTCTTCAATTTGTAGTGTCCCAGTACCTCTAAATATAGGTACATATAGTTAGAAAAAAATTACACTAAGAATTTAATAGTTCCGGTTACTATCTTCAAGCACACGTATGTAAGGAACTGAGGATGGTTCAGAATAGCCGCTACCCTCAGCCATCAATTTATCAATTTACTACCATCGTGTAGGCACCATGTACTTCCAAAGGAAACCCTGCTGTTAATGCTGCCTTATGCTTCCTCCGTCTCTAAATATTTGATGTTGTTAACTTTTTTATACACGTTTGATTATTTATCTTGTTCAAAAAATTTACATAATTATTAATTATTTTTATATCATTTCATTTATTATTAAATATATTTTTATATATATATAGCTTTACATATTTTTTAAAAATTGAATAAGATGAATAGTCAAATGTATATAAAAAAATCAACAACGTTACGTATTTAGAAAAGGAGGGAGTATATGGTTGTATGGGATAGTTCAGCTCCCTAAACAGATGGATCCGCAAGTTCTAAAACATGCAATGCATAGTGAATTCCTGATTCTCTCGCAGCGGATCCAAACAGAAAGATGCCAAAAGCAAGAAAGGAATGTTGTTATAATTCTAGTGACATGGGAGAGGAGTGAAAGGAACCGAAGAATCTTTGAAAACAAGAGTTGACCCAAGACCAAATAGTGGGTATGATCATGGATAAAGTGAACATATGAAAAATCTGTGGAGCCAAAGGACTTGGGAGAATAACAACCTAAGGCTCTATTTCTTTTAGTTTAAGATTATTATAATTTAGATTATTGAGTCAGATTACTATAAGCTATTGTTACTGTGAGTTGTTTGTTTTCTAGATTATTAGAGTCTAGATTATTGAGTTTACAAGTCTAAAGAGAGAGGGTGGCTTGGTGGGTAATTTTTTACCTAATAATTAAAAACAAGCTTACCTAAATGAGTTTATCAGATTATAATAAGTTAGACTTTAGATTATAATAAGCTACTTCAATAAATTATATGTTTCACTCATAATAATCTGAATTATAATAATCCGAAGTTAAAACAAACATGACCCTAAAAAATTGTAACCGCACCAGCGGCCGTGTGTAACCATCCCTACGCTACCCCCCTGCTTTTTTCTCCTGCTGCATCCCGCGGATGCTTGTAAATAACCTCCCATCTTCTTAATATAATCTGCTGGACTTCTTCAAAAAAAAAATCCTGATTCTCTCAATTCATATAAGTGTCACAGTGGGATGTTTTAAAGTGCTTCCTAGATTCAAGACTCTTCCAATATATGTGTGCTATATCCTTGTGGACAAGATAAAACTTTTTGATATACTTCAGGACAAAATTAAGCAATACATTGCGGATGATGTTAACAATTAAAGGCAGAATGTTTGCAATGGAAGAGCTACCAAATTGTGGACTTGGTTGGTGTGCTCTACTTGTTATCAAGCACAGGGAGGGGAAAAATGTCGTGCAAACTAGGAAGCGGTAAAGTTTAACAAAAGAATATTTTTTTATTCTTGAAGGTGCCATAAGAGATCACTATTTTCTATATAAAATTTTAAGAGGTATTAAATTTTACATAGAAAGTAGTGATACCTCCTAGTATCTTTTTAAAGATTGACGGTAAAATTGCTCAAAAACAAAATTGGTGACTCTGAGTTTCTTGAGCGCATCATGCGATCCATGGGGCTCGCATCTTCTTAAGCTTCATCTGCCATTGGCCTGTGGACGAGGAACCGGGCTTCGCAGTGGGCAGTTGCAGGTGGTAACTCTTTGAAAAGCCAGGATTCAAAGAAGAGGAGTTTGTCAAGAGCTCTGCTTTGTCTGCGACGTGGGCTGCAGCCACTCTCCGAGGTAAGGCCCAAGCAAACCAAAACTACCAAGGGGCATCGAATCGAACACTCAGCTGACAACGGCGACATCCTAGTTGCCTTGGAACCTTGGCGATCTTTTTTTTCTACTACTACGTACCTCTTTTCCTATCTCCAACTTCCTTATTAGCTTTTTGAACGTTCTGAGATTGTTGTTTGAATTCAATTAATGGAGAAGGTTTCTAATATATATGTACACATGTGCAATATTGATGGATAAGAGGATTAACTCAAACCCATGGTGGATGGAAACGATGAAGTCATATATATCCTCGTAACTATAGAGTTTTTTTTTACCATACTTAAAAAAGTGCCTTAAGATACCACACTTTTTAGCGTAAAAGGTATGATACCTTGAGATATCAAAAATTTATACTAAAATTCTTGACACCTTAAGATATTTTTCGAGAATGGTAAAAAGCACACAACTATATCATCATATCTCTGGCTCTTGTATGACTCATCTTTTATTCAAGGTCGTAACACCTATTATAAATTTAAGTTCTACTACCTCCGTTTCATACGTAAGATGTTTGTCTTTTTTGTTACAACGTTGGACCATTCGTCTTATTAAAAAAATTTATTACAAATATAAAAAATGACAAGTCATTCTTAAAGTTCTCTTGATAATAAAGTAAGTCATGAGCAAAATAAATAATATTTTCATAATTTTTTCAACAAGACAAATGATTAACATTGCAAAAAAAAATCAAATATCTTACGTTATGAAACAGAGAACAGAGAGTATTTCGTTTTATACATATATCTGATCCAAACTAATCGCTTGGTGGAAATAGTGCGTGCAAGTCAGTCAAAAATTAAATACAGTACTACACGTGAAAACGATTCTAAACACGAAAGCGATTCTTAATAGCTATTTGCAAAAGTTCCGATGCAACTTGGATCAATTATGAGTTGTTGAATGGTGTATATGAGATTAAGTACTAACTACTAATAACCTTCATCAAACCTACACGCTACATCATGGGAAGACTTGAAGGAGCAAGGAGGGACGTAGGAAACATGTCGTGCGCTGCTGCTATGCTCGCGCTCATCCTCCTCCTCCTCCTCCTCCTCCCACAGATAACTCTCGCCGGCGATCTTCATGGCTTCCGCGCCACTCTTAGTCGCATCCACCAGCTCTCTCTCGGCAAACACGCGGAGGCGGTACGCCGCGACAGCCACCGCATCGCTTTCCTATCCGCCGCCGCCGCCGCAGCCGGCGAGGCCGCCACCAACTCTTCGGTCAGCTTCAAGGCACAGCTTGAGAGCCGCGCGGGAGGATACAACATGAACGTGTCCATCGGCACGCCACCTGTCACCTTCCCTGTGCTGGCCGACACCGGCAGTAACCTCATCTGGGCGCAGTGCGCGCCGTGCACCAAGTGCTTCCCGCAGCCCGCGCGGCCGTTGCAGCCGGGGAGCTCCTCCACCTTCTCCAAGCTCCCGTGCTCCAGCTCCTTCTGCGAGTTCCTGCCGAATTCCTCCCGCGCCTGCAACGCCACCGGCTGCGTCTACTACTACCCCTACGGCAGCGGCTACACGGCCGGTTACCTCGCCACCGAGACGCTCGAAGTCGGCGAAAGCTCGTTCTCCGACGTCGCGTTCGGGTGCAGCACGGAAAACGGCATGGATAACTCGTCACGGGCATCGCGGGGCTTGGCCGCGGCCCGTTGTCCCTCGTCTCGCAGCTCGGCGTTGGCCGGTTCTCGTACTGCCTTCGTTCCGACGGGGACGCCGGCGGCGGCGACAGCCCAATACTGTTCGGCTCCCTGGCGAAACTGGCAGATGCAAACGTCCAGTCCACGCCGTTCGTCAAGAACCCTGAGTCAAGACCAACGTTCTACTACGTCAACCTCACCGGCATCACGGTCGGCGCGACAGACCTCCCGGTGACGGCCAGCACGTTCGGCTTCACGCAGAGCGGCGGCGGCACCGTCGTGGACTCCGGCTCGACGTACACCTACCTCGCCAAAGACGGCTACGCGATGGTGAAGCAGGCCTTCCTGTCGCAGATGGCTAACCTGACGGCGGTGAACGGCACGCGCTTCGGCTTGAACCTGGGCGTCAACATCGACGCCGGCGCCGGCGGCGACGTGCTCGTGCCAAGGCTGGTCCTGCGCTTCGCGGGGGGAGCCGAGTACGACGTGCCATCGAAGGGCTACTTCGCCCCGGTGGAGGTGGACTCGCAGGGTCGTGTGACCGTGGCGTGCTTGACGGTGCTCCCGACGACGGACAACCTGCCGGTCTCCATCATAGGCAACCTGATGCAGATGGACTTGCACTTGCTCTACGACCTCGACGGCGGGATGCTCTCCTTCGCGCCGGCGAATTGCTCCGAAGTTTGATCTCGATCTGTACCGTCCGATCGATACTGTATTAGTAACTAGAATAAGTACTGTATTCATCTTGCTGTCAGGAGACAAGTTTTTCTTATTGTTTTAGGTTCTGCCGATGTTTAAAAATTTTAATTCCATCAATCAAATTCGGTCACTACTGGTAGATGATAATTTAAAGACGTGTATCAAGTCAAAAAAAAAACCATACACCCCTTCTTCAGCCCCCATACATTACACACGTGTTTGATAGAACGAACAAAAAATAAAACATTTAATTAATAGCAAAAACGATTGTTTTATGTACCTGGTTCGTTAGTCTGCTTTAATATTGTATTCTGATGGATGAAGTTCGTGGCGTGCCTTGAATTTCCTGTGCTTTCGGATGACTTTCAGCGCTAAATCCAAATTCAACAAATCATTTGAAAAGAATGGGAGTAGGTATTGGCTTTTATCTAGGGTAGAACGTAACACGGCTACTTTTCCATATCGTATCCTTGATGGAGTAAATGACGTTGCAACACACTGTAGAGAGACCGACGACTTCAGCCTAGCTAGTAAGCATGCATGCATCTCAAAGCATGACAATGGCAGAGACAAAAAATAACTACATTGATTATTTTTTCCACTCGCAGTTTTAGACATCAACACAGTCTCCGTTACAAATATCATATCATTACTTTTTTCTAACTATGTATTTGGAAAAAAAACATTAAAAATATAACTATATATAAAAGTGTTTTCCAAGAGAAATATAATCAATACAATTTTCTCGTATTAAATCTTAATATTTCTCAGGCTATTAATAGTTTGACATTCTAAAATTTGATTGCACATATATATTATATGGCATCATTAAATTAATTTAAGAATGGATATAGAACTTCATATTTTAATGTATGATGCTTTGATACCTCATATTTTTATATAGAGCATTTTTCCCATACTTGAGGAGGTACCATGATTGCACATATATATTATATCGGCTTGGTTCTAAGTTATTCTTATATCTTGGGTTAATCTAGTCCATCACTTTGAGTTATTTATGTTGATTTGTTATTTGATGTTCGAAATCTTCAATCTCGTACCGTCTCGGTTTAGTTCGATATATTAGATTGCATTTATCAAATAGTTTATATCATGTTGATCTATCTTGCTCATTGTTTTATTAAAGTCCAGTCGATAAGTTATCAGTTATCAACTCATCGACTTGGTAGCAATTTTAATTTGTTTAGTATCTTGCGGGACATTGTTAGGTGTAATCTTTAACAGTCTTAGTTCCGTTCGATCTTTTAGAATTATCTCCAGTAAGCTAGGCTAGATATTTTATATATCTTGGTTGATTATTAGTTGTTATAGCTGATGATTCTTGCTCGTCTACATACTGATTGTATTTATATCAGGACATAGCCGATTGCTTTACTACATTACTTCTACACCAATCTGTTTTATTCAAGTCAGTAATTATCTAGGTGTTGCGTTAGCTTACAAGGGTTACATGCAAACAAGTTTCAACTGATCATAGCAAAGTATTCGTTGTTTATTTAATTTATTTGAGTCTATTCATATCGGACTCCTAGCCAATTGAAACTTTCAATAGTCGATTGTTTAATCTATTAGCTAAACGCTACTACATCGACATTCTATCGGCTGCGTTCTATATATCTATCGGCTCGATAGCCGATTGACTTGTTTTATTCTTCGTCTTGTCAGTTCTATATATCAAACCGTCTTACACGTTCACACCCATTCTAAGAATTTAGGCTTTGCACTAGAGCAAACATTCATGTGTATTCTACACGCCATATTGACATATTTGGTGTCAATAGCTTTATAATCACTTGTATTAGCGAAGCAACAAAATATCATATAAGAGTCAATATGTGCTTAATCATGGATGCATGTATGCATTAAACAATCTCCGGACAACCAGACAACAATTTTCTAAACTGTTGTATAATCTATCTGCTTCGTTATCTGTGTGGGTCAAAGCTATTGTCTCTTGAGTGTTGTACATACCAAAAATATCTTGATGCCTCAAGTATAGTAAAAAGATCCCATCGTAACAAAAAAAAAAGAAAATCAGCTCAGTAGTTGGGCAAAGCAACATCAAGTGCGATGGCAACGAGGAAGGTGGCAGTGATGAGCACAGCGAACAACGGTCTCCTGATATTCGCGAACAGAAAGCTGCAGCTGAGAGAATAGCAGAGTTGTTCAAAACTGGACGGGCGAGAGTGCACGCTGGCTAAACCTCGCCATCCAACTCTCCGCAATATCGCCTTGCCGAGCCCAAGATGCCATGGAATCCAAATGCCTGGGAAGCACAGGAGGACTGAAGCCGAGCAGAGCAAGTACACAAAGATCATGAGCCCGCGGTTGGCCATGCCCAGCACGAGGTGGAAGCCGAAGCCGAACGCGGCGATCAAGAACTGTGCTGCCAACGGCACCAGGCCGGATGCTATTGAGCTGTACCAAAGACGATGGCTGCGTGGAATATCTTTTGCACCGGCATATACGAGGAAGCAGGTGGCGACGATGGAGAAGGCGAACGCCATGGCGTCTGACACGACGAACGACCTGAATGCGAACCGCCTCGCCAGAGTCGCTGTCCCCGCGTGCGGGCGGTCGTCGGCGACAAAACCCCCCGGCACCGTGAAAGCTGCCGCGAATGCCACCGTGGCGATCAGAACCGACGCGATCGTCCCAGTTTTCCTCATATCGTCTTGTTCGTTTTGAGCCTTTTCTCCTTCGGCGGATTCATCGCCCGCCGCATCTAGATGGGGGACTCCATCGATTGTGTCAGGTGCTCTCACACAGTGGAGACAATCCCAAATTAGAGCGTGCGGATCCTGCAAGAAAATATACAGCATTTCTTTTTTACGATAATAAAAATGGTAACTTCCAAGGTTCAGTTTTTCTATTGCTAAACATATTCACGGGGTACCAAAACAGTTCAAGCTAACCAGTGAATTTAAAATGTTTTTAAAAATATGCAAATTTCTACCAAAATATTAAAGTCAGATGTATAACTTTGGGGAAATTTTACAGTGTTCCTAAATAAATATGAGTCATTAATTCTATTAGATCTAATGGTCAAGATACATCTTACTTCCTGAGAGGTGAGAGAGAAATAATAGCTTACCAAAGGGTAATAATGGTAAAATGCATTGCATGCAAATACACAAAGAAAGAACGTAATTAATGAAATACTAATCACCATTAAAGTGCATTAAACTCATATTAATTCATTCTAGGCATATGTAAGTTGCAAATTTTCTTTTTTAGAGGAATTGAATAAAATAGTGATTCATGTAGATGGTATATTCAATTTTAAAACTATGGAAATAAATAGCTAGATATTTTAAATTTTAAACTACACATGACATTGTTGATTATTTCCACTTTAGCTAATCTATTCTTAAATTTAATCAGCTGACTGCTCCATGTTTCTTTTGAATTGAACCCAATATTCTTGTTCGACCTGCTATAAATATTTTAAGTTTAAACTTTATATTCAAAATATGTGAAATTTTGAATTTTGATTCTTTTAGCAAATATGTATAATAGACATAATTTCCTACAAAGCATTTGAATAGTGATGTAATAATTTGATATGGTTTTAGACAAAAGAAATTGTATGCAAATATATGCAAATGAATGCACCGTGATTACAGGAAGCTAATCAATTAGCAGGTTTCCTTGCCATTAATATTTGCATGACCAAACTACCCTTAAGCAATCAAAGGCTGAGATCAATTTTCACTCTTACCTCTAGAGTGGTAAGAGCGAGCACCCTAAAACAGCTCATAACATTTAGATGGAATTTGGTTCAAAAATAGCAAAAGATAAACAACAAAAATGTTGACAATCTAAGCAATCAACATAAGTTGGTTAGAATCAAGATAATATTGCCTACTTGCATCAATATTCATCATAGATACTTAATAAACCTAGCAAAATTTAAAGGCAACCTAAATATTGAGCAAAAGATGTTTTTTCGCTGGGTATCAAAATTAGCAAAATCTCGCTGATTTCATGAAATTTGGATTGAAAGAAGCACCCTGCCATTACATCAACTAGGGATGCACACAACCAATGCATTACCAAAAATTAGAAAAGTAAAGGTCTGTATAAATTGTTTGGGGCCTATAAATTGGCAATCGTTCCTATATTTGCAGGCTGATCCATTAGGCCTATAAATTGACCACATAACCAGTTAACCACACAGCACAGAATCAAATATTCAGCTGTCTACACTACAAATTAAATACTCCAGATATTCTCTCTATATAATATATATTGAGTGTATTCATTAAAAAATAAAGAGACTATCATACACACAAAATGTTGAGAATGACCGCATGAAAATTATTTTTTTTACAAAATCATTATTTTAAACATTGTTGTTAACATATAAATTAACAGTAGTCACGTACATATATAGTGGTACATATTGAGTTGAAGTCCAAACAACTAGAAAAGAGAATATATGCAATTAATGCAACTAGTCATCAACATATGTGCTACAAGGCCTATTGTTATTGATGTTATATAAATATTTAAATTTTAATCATATGTTAGTTTCCAAAATATATATAACAGTTTAAACTAAAAGAAATGTCCGCTGTTATTTACAATTAATTTAGACCTAATTTAATGAAATACTAAATCGAAAGCAAGCATAACTTCATATTTATTAGTTCTGAATTTTGGAAGTACAAAAATTAGAGAAACTAAAAATAAAGAGTCGGTAATATTGTAATTAACACACATTCTAAATGTGATATACCGCACGGTAATACGATTAATCTGATTAATGGATAGTTTTCTTTAGTAACATGTGAGTTTTCTTAGAGTGCTTAACTAAGCATATGTATAGAGAGAAAGTATTAGGCGTTGACTTTGTTAAATGGGCTTTTTGAGGGCATGTATGCATGTTATATTAGGTGATGCTCAATGTCGTGACACGAGATATATGGATTAATGTATGTTGGATATTGCAGCAAAGAAAACATTCTGGAAATAATATGGAATTCTTGCAAGATCCTTTAATAATTGGTAACAATATGCATGACGTGGCCTACTTGTATATGAGCGGGTAATAATTGTTATCATGCGATGTTTATATGTTGAGCTTTCTGTGTGGTTATGATTAATTGTGCTAGTTTCAAATTTAAAGATACCCTTGTGAGATTTTTTATTAGAATCAAAGTAAGCACGATTAGTTAATTGTAAATGACATGACTGTGGGTTCCAGCTAAGCACAAGGAATAAAGAAAAGCACGACAAAATTGTTGACTTGCTGAGAGATAAGACTGGATAAATAAATTTACCAGGAAATAGAACGACCGGCCGCGAGGCAATGCACGACGAGCAAGATCCGCAGCCGTTAGACCGTCCTTATTGATAATGTCTATTTTCACAGTCGCCGACTGCAACAATGAGCTGAGAAGCCCTGGGTGTGCGTATTTGACAGCCAAATGGAGCGGCGTATTTCCGTCGGAGTCCGTTGCATTCAGCAGCATCGCAAAGCGGATATCCTGGCAGATGTAACGAACCACGTTGTCCTGACCATGTTCGACAGCACAGTGAAGAAAATTTCTTCCTCTATTGTCAACCAGTTCGTGGAAGTCCGTGCATTTCCCCACGATTTCATCGATGATCACTCTCTCCCCCGCGATAGCAGCACGATGCAGAGGAAATAAACCTTCACCGTCACAAACGCGAGCTACAGAAGCTTCGGTTTTTAGGAAAAGCCGGATGACACCAAGTTTCCCGTGTTGGATCGCAAAATGAAGGGGAATCCTCCCAGCCGAATCAACTCTTGTTAGCAGACTTGGTTCCCAGGTCAGTATTTCTGCAGCGAGCTCTGGAGGGACATTTTTAGTTAGAAAACAAAAACAATTCTAAATGTGGAGCAAGCAACCAATTGGTAAAAGGTCTCAATAATATAGGTTTGAAAACAGCAATCCACGTATAAGAATGGAATATAAGACATGGACAAGGACTCAAAAAAGGGCTTAATTAATCTCCTCATGTGGACTGGGAATATGGTATCATAGAAATTATTGTGTCGTTACGTTAATGGTGTCAATCCTAGTGTTATATATCTACTTCCGGTCATTATTATTTAACGCTTAGGACAGGAAAAATGTACTATATGTAAGTCAATTTGGTTGTACTAAACGCCGCATATTAGTTCAAAACTTGAGGCAGTATATATGTCTGTCATCCAAACTGTGGCCAATG
Organism: Oryza brachyantha; assembly: GCF_000231095.2. NCBI lineage: Eukaryota > Viridiplantae > Streptophyta > Magnoliopsida > Poales > Poaceae > Oryza > Oryza brachyantha. Next base: position 12,855,442 of record NC_023169.2, on the reverse strand, counting down.
AGTGTGGTGGTTGGTGCATGGCTTAAGCCTCTAAGCTAAGATCATCTCCAAGAGAATATCAAATAACTCTCTATACCAAATTTAGCAATTATATTGTAAAAATAACCACCAAGAGATTACTAATATGACTTGTCATGCCATTTAAATGACTTAAACTTTTCTCTCAATAATCAAATCTAGCATGTCTCTATTCCCACAAGCTGGATAGCTATCTGTAGGTCCTACGTGGATGAACCACACTTTCTAAAGAAACGTAGAAAGTAAATATGGAGAGCTTGTTGATGATGTTAAAGTTTTTAAAATTTGGGTAGTGATAACTAGTCGTTAGAATGTAGAGAGTTAGAATGGAGAGTATGTTCTAGTGCACATCAATTTAGAGATAAAACCGTTTTATATGAATGACTAAATTGAGAATTGATGAGCTAAATTTTAGTCATCCTTTTTGGAGATGCTTTGACTTATATGTGTTTAGTGTGAGGGGGCTCTCCCTTGCTGTTTTTTCTCCTTAACTAAAATGATAAGCAAGAAAAAAAATATTGTATGACTTGTTCTGGTTTGACAATGCTAAATTGTATGGTACTCCTGATCTTTAATGTTTAATGGTTGACAGTATTAATTTTGACAAATTATTATTGAAATATATGTAAATATAAAAAACATAAAGTAATCCTTAAAGTATTTGCGATAATAAAACAATGCACAAAGATAAATAATATCACTATATAATTTTTTTAAATAAGATGAATAGTCAAACATATATTAAAGTCAATATCATGAAATATTAAAAATAAAGGGAATATTCTTCCATATTAATCTCTCTGTAAAAAAAACTTTATTTTTAACATACATACATATATATACATATATAGATACACAAAAAGCTAGTGGCACGTGTTCAAATCATTGGAGAGATGAAGATTAAACATATCATTAGGAACACACCTAAATAAGCGGCACACATCTCAAAAAGTCTACTTTTTAAATCTTAATATGCTTTATTTTTTTTACTTTACTAAATTTAAGCAATAATTGCTGAAAAAAATATTTTTTTAGACAAACAAGAGAAACTAAAAATAATCTTTTTTGACTGATGGAGTATTTACCTGCGCTTTTAGTTGCCGCAACATGCAAAGCCGTACGCCCCTCTCGTCCAGCGAACGACGCCGGTGATCGTGTCCCATCACCCGACGGACGTAGCAGTGCCTGTACCATAGGAACTGAGCCAGTCGTCGCCGCCAGGTACAACGGCGAGACGCCGTCGTCGGATGTTACCGAGGCTAGCTGAGCATCCCTTGTCATGAGGTGAGTAACCACCTCGGTATGGCCATGCCGGACGGCTTCGTGTAGGACGGTGGCGCCCAGGCAGTTCCTCACCCTCAGTGCCGCCTCCGCCGCCGCCGCCAACTCCGCCGCCGCGCTCTCGTCGGTGGGAACATTTAGGAGGCGGGTCACCACCTCCAGGTGCCCGGCCCTGGCCGCGCAGTGCAGCGGTGTGTCAAGGGACTCGTTGGGCGCGGCGACGAGCGACGGCGCCTGCTTGCAGATGATCTCCGCGAGGTCGGCGTGGCCGCGGCTGGCGACGAGATGCAGCGCCGTGTTGCCGTTGCTCGTCACGCCGAGAATGCAGCTCCTGCAGTACCGCGCCGGCGCGGCCACCGTGACCCGCACCGGCGCGGCCACCGTGACCCGCACCGGCGGCGGAACCACCTCCCGAGCTGGGCGGGGGGCTGCTCGTGCTCGGGCGTGACACCAGCGCGCCATGGAGCTCAAGCAGGCAGCAATGCACCGCCTCGGGTAGCCGGCAAGAGCTGCCTCCACGACGACCGGTGCCGCATCGCCATCGGCTAAGTTGATTGCAAGCTCCAGGCCCAGGCCGTCCGCTTGAGGAATCTTCCGATGGGGTGGGGATCCATTTCCATTGCCATCCCCAGGGTGGTCACCGCCGCCACCATGGCCTGCTTTGCCCAAAAGCTCCTCCAAGCGGACCATGTCGCCGGTGGTGAGCGCTCGCAACAGATCCCCATCGAGCCTCACCGTATCGTGAGCCCCGAATTCCATGGCTGCTGCAGGAGTTTCTTCTATGGTCGTAGTCGTGGGTTGATTAGGGAGTCCACTTTGCAATGCTACTTGTACAGATTTAACTTCTCCGTAGCCCGTAGGCCCTCTTTGTTTATGTCTAGGCTTGGTTAAGTTTTTAAGGGAGTTTTTTTTATAAACTAGTGGCTTAAAAGATTCAAATTTAATGTAGGGTATTACGTCTATTTCAAATAAGCCAAAAAGTTTAACAGTTCAAGCCTAACTTCTGACTTAAAAAAAATGCCCAATAAAAAATTACTTATTTGTTTATGTTTTTTGGCTTGTACCCCAAGACTGACTTCTGTCCTTAAAAAATGTCCAATAAACATTACTTAGATCATGTTTAGTTCCCAAAATTATTTTCCAAAAACATCACATCGAATCTTTGGACACCTAATTGGAGTGTTAAATATTTATAAAAATTAAATCGTGAGACGAATCTTTTAAGTCTAATTAGTGCGTGATTAGCTATAAGTGCTACATTATCCATCATATGCTAATGACGGATTAATTAGACTCAAAAGATTCGTCTCGCAGTATAGGAGAAATCTGAAATTTATTTTGTAATTAGACTACGTTTAATACTTCAAATGTATGATTGTACGCGTCGAATATGACCTCTCCCCTAAAAGATTTTGGGAACTAAACTTGTACCCCCAAGACTGACTTGTTTTTTGGCTTGTACCCCCAAGACTGACTTACAGTACTTGCTTGTTTATGTTTTTTGGCTTGTACCCAAGACTGACTTCTGTCTTTAAAATGCTTAATAAAAATTACTTATTTGTTTATATTTGTTGGCTTGTAACTGGCTTATAAAGCTAAACAAAAAGGGGTTGTTTAACCGCTTTTGTAGTATGGATCTTTGATATTATTAGCCTAATCAAGAGAAAGTCTTTCTATACCCAAAAATTAGGGGTGCAACTCTAATCTCCTGCACGACACTTTTCTACACCTCACATGTGAGGTGATGAACTTCATCACTTTTATATTGTCTCCCCCTAATCTTTCAACGTTGGACTATTCCCAACAAACATGTAGGCCCTAGACCGGCCAGGGCGTTTCTATTTATATTGCCTCTATGCATGCTAACCGCCATGGCCTGTGTTCGTTTGGTCGAGTTGCTGAGTTCAGATTGAAATACAAGAGTATTATGATCAGTCTTCCATTCTCTGAAGAAATTCCCGCAGGCTGCACATGCAACCGAATGATTATCAGTTTCTTATTTGTCGTAGAAAGTTATGTGGTCTCTTGCTTAATGGCCATCTAGAACCTCTTTACCCACTCAGGTGCTAGAACACCTTACGAATTTCTTAACTGCAATCCCATTCAGTGGCCAGAATTTTATCCCATTGTCATAAAAGAAGAGTTCAAAAAAGACACGATAGCAACCAATGCCAAGATCGCTATTCTCTTCATACTTCAGTTTCATATTTGACACCAGGCTTGCCTGTCACGTTCTTAACACGTAACTCAAAACTATAGACAGTAGTTTTTCTCGCTGGGTTGGCTTGAGAATCCGCTGAGCACACAGCATCAAGCCTTTCAACACATGCAATTGATCATAGGAACACACATTTCAACATTCCATAAGATGCAAAAACCGTGTGCCCTGATTCCTGCCTACTTGTTTGATGCTGAAACCTGAAAATGGTTTCGAAGATTAGTTTGCCACGGTCAACATGTAATAGAAAACCAAAAAAATCAAGCAAGAACTTCTCAACACATCGAGAATTCAAGGATACAAAATCGTCACTCGTGCTAGTGTTTTGCAATTACATGCTGTAATTCCAAAGGAAGCAACTCGTGCATCAGTGTAAAGCAAACCTCATCTCTATCAGTCACTCGTGCTAGTGTTTTTGAATGCAGTAAGCTTCCTTTTTAGTGACGTGACTGCAGATATCGTATCCAGCTTCTCCGTGGATGTGCCATCAGGTCTCTGGTCAGTATCGGTAGGCACATCATCAGGTGGCAATGCATCTCTACCTCTCGGAGATGGTTCCTGTGTTCCCTTCCTCCCAGCTTGCTTGCACATAAAGGCCGCACTCCTGTAAATAGCCATCAACAATGTTTAGCATGTGTTAATCTGAACCAAAAAGATGCAGGTCAGGTAGACTACACAGTAGTCTGAAGTAGTTTGATAGGGGAGATGCACATAATACATACCTTTTGTACTGGGGATCAGTTGGATCCAACGCGAACAAATGAGAAGTGAACATGGCTGAGAACCTCTCATCTTTGCTAAGATCTATTTCAGGGAGTTCATCCTCAACAGATTGCTCTTTACCCTTCTTGCCCTTTTTACCCTTCTTGCGTTTCAAATTATAGCCCTTTGCACTCTTGGCTGCATCCTTGTCAGTAGCGACCAAGAGCTCCAACTCTTCTCTGGTGGCTTCATCCTCCAAATGTTTCTCTGGGAGCTTGTCCTTTCCTTTCCGTTTTGCTTTATGTTTGGCCTTTGCCTTCTGTTTCTTCTCTGTCCTAATTTCATCATCAGACATTTCCTCATCAAAGAAATCATCATGTTCATCAGAGCCACCTTCACTGCTATAGCCATCATCATCCTTTGACATTTTCTTCCTAGCTTTCCTTTTCTCCTTCATTTTCTCTTGGTGCTTCTCCCAGACAGTCTTCTCATTGCTGATCTTTCTATCAAGTATACGCTTACCTAGGCCGTCAAGCTCTGTGTTGAATGTTATCTCCATATCCTCCCCCTCAGTTTGTTCCTCCTCAGACTTGTCTCCTCCTAGCAAAAGAGCTAGCCTCTCCTCCCTTGTTAACTTTCTTTTGCTTCCATTTTGTAGAGATTCATCACCATGATTGTCTGCACCTTCATCATCTGATGCACTGTAATCACTTGCTAAATACATATCAAGATCATCTAACTGCAATGAAAAAAATTGAATAAAGTTACCGATACTTCAGATCAAAAGAAAATAGAATGACAGGAACACAGTAACGAAGGTACTCCATTCAAATTATAAGGCATAAAAATTTCAAGATTCAAACTTCTTTAGTTTTGACCAACAATTAGACTATCTAAATATCTATTTAGTGATATATAGGTGGTACCTGCTACATTTGTTCTTATATATGTACATGATTTTTCTAAATAGCAACAATATATAGAATGAGAAATTTATGGTCATATTTCAGTTTAAAGGATTGTGGCAGTCAATTTGCACCTTATAAAATGAAATGGGTTGTGAAAATGCACAATTTTGTCACTACATTATGTTAGCTAATAAGGAAAATATTATAACATGAGAGATAGACATCAAGACAAGCCACTGTATAACTCATAGCTGTTCACATGGAGAAAACTTTCACATGTAAAAAGAGATGAATCACAAAATATTATTGACCCTAATGCCAGACGCGTAACTTGACATTTGATACCGTACTTCCTACGTTCTTGTTTATCATGTTACTATAAAAGTTAATGTTTTTAACACAAGCAAAATAATTTATAAATAAACAACCTGATCATCATTGAATTTTCGCCTCAAGACCTTCTTGCGTTCTGGTTCATCATCATCCCAAGTAAGCTTAACTCTGCTATGTTGCAAAGCACGAGTTTCAAAATTAGGCTCCTTGTAATTTGGAGGTGCCTGCATAATATCACACATATCACTGGCAAACTGAAAGTATTTCTTTTAGCACAACTGAAAAGCAAATTATACATAAGTTAAAAGATTATATAACTTGAACAACTTAAAAGATTATATAACTTGAACAGCAGAAAAAAAATGAAACAAGAAGTCACTTTTGAAGAAGGAAAAGGTGGGGGAGCGGATAAGTTAACATGATTTTTATTTCAACATTTTTTATGCTACAATGGTTAAGTCTTACTTTAGTACAGAAAATGGCTGAGGATACAGTGTAGGAAAGTAAGATACCTCTGTAGCAACATCACGGGCAGGATGTTTAAATTCCATAGAGTCAGGAATAAACTGCAAATCAAATACATTTGATGTTTTCAATAATTCTGTACCATCAAGATTCATGTACAGGTGATTTGCAGTTGCACTGGAATCACACACGACAACCGCATAGTAATACCTACACCAAGATAAGCATATGCATAAGAGACTTGGCAATTAACATTGCTGTATAAAAAAATTGAACATATAAAATGTCTCGACATACAGACAGTTATAAATATATCAAGCACAAGCAAAAACAGGTAGTTACACATAGGATTTGAACATGTTGATTTTTTTTTAATTAGCAACATGAAGAATAGCAAGTATGGTCAACAAATTCATGCCATACTCTTCTCAGTTAGTCCCAGGAAAACAGATAAAACAGGATAAAAGGTCCTTTTCTATTTTGTTACTAACCTCAGTCTGTTTAGCTCATAACTACGTAGCTTGTTATTTTCAGCCTCAGAATCATGTTCAGTATCACTACTATCTTCTTCTTCTTCTTCATTGTCGTCATTATCGTCGCTGTTTTCACCATCATTACCATTGGCATCAACAAGGGCAGCTGGGCCCTTGGTTGACTCAATTTTCATGCATTTAAGTCCAAATTCTGATGGATAGATTGACACTGATGAGACTCGCCCACCTTTTGGGAGGCAAGATGTCATCACCATATACAGGTCAACTGCCTATTGAGAGGGGGAAAACAAATGTAGTATCATTGCACATTGAAGGATGAACAAAAACAATCAATTACAGGTTGCTAGGAGAGACAAAAATACAATGTATTCATTTTGACAAATTAGTAATTTGATAGGTCGACTTTTCCCTCCAAAGGTCCAAAGTCCAAACGTTTTTGGAGTCTGGATTGTGTGCTCACCATAGCCTCAGTCAACACTGCTCTATTGACAACATATTTTTCCATTACAAATAATTGTCACCTCATTTGGCCAATGCCCTGAAAGCTGTAGTTCTACTGCTGCAATAGCTTAGAAGCAAGTATTCTTGTTTGCCAGAACTAGCTTCCTAAATAACTATCTTTGATAAAATAAGCGGTTATGGTGCACTATTAAGCTCTAACTAAAAGAAAAGAGAGTATTGCACATCTAACAGGTAATTTCACCTGGTGCAAAAGTAAACATAAAAAAATTAACATCTTCAGCCATAATATATTCCATATATATGCTTTCCCGCCCACATAACAGGTAATTTTTTTTCCAAACATCCCACCAATGGCACACAATAGTTTGTCTAGAAGCTCACAATGCACTCATAAAAGTAAAAGACATAAAACAAATGTAAACTCGAATTAATAAGTTATTTTCAGTAAAAAGGTGGAACAAGTTGACTTTTAAGCATCCAAGAACAAAACTTTTTTAAACATGGCTGCAAATTGTTTATGCCAAGAGGTTTACTTCACAAAGTAGTAATTATTTTTCAATCATCACACACCTTAATATGATCCCAGTCCATATTAACGACAGCAAGCCTATGGGTTTCCTTGTCAATCATAGGTGTATCATCATGCCTGCCCATCAAATAATGCGCCACATCACTGCCAACAGAGTACTGTGAGAAACAAAGACTACAAATTAGATATAATGCACGAATAATGTTGCATAACAACATTTTTTTTAAAGATGGGTACACTGCAAAAAATATTACAAGCATTAATCAATACTTACAAAATACAAAAAATACAAGCCTACAGTGCTAAGCTGAAAAATGGGAGATTGACAGGCAGGCTAGCAGATAGAAATACTAATGGCACCATGTGCATGCATCTTCAGCTGACTACACATGTAATTTGTTTGGAGAGGTGGGTTTTATGTCCAATCCCTTCGGTTGGCAAAAAAAAGAAAAAATGAAATAAGCTCCATACCAAGTCATATATTGATCAAAAAATGTGAGCTTAATGCCCTTAAAGCTAAATTTGACATAATGTAGTCCATAAAAAATCAAACTGCAAACAGATATGCGCAACGAATTGAGTTCTTGGATAAGCTAATCATGTCGTAGAACAGAAGTTGTATGGAAATAAAGTATTTCCCTAGCACAAGAGAGAGAACTGAAGCGGAATATAAGCTAAAGCATCGAAATAAAAATTGTAAGCAAAGCACCACCTCGTCGTCATCTTCTTCCTCGTCCTCCTCGTCATCGTCGCTACTAGAGCTCTCTTCTTTGTCTTGCAGCTCTTCTTCCGCCTCCTCT